>NC_058082.1:392470883-392603383 GCF_014858855.1 Bufo gargarizans | reverse complement strand
CCCGGACAGCTGATATACCAAACTTCTGTGTGACAAATTTTGTGATTGTAAATAAGATGCGGATTCCTTTAGCGGACATACACACATACAAACACACATACACTCAGCTTAATTTAAATAAATATATATATATATATATCTCTGCATAGTTAATGGTTGCAACTACTATACAGACCTGAAAATGTTTGTAACAGTTCTAACAACTGGTTAGATCCAGTAGCACCAGACCATAGTTCTAGTGACAATCAAAACCAATTTTTTTTTTTGTAATAACATTTTATTGGTATTTTATCAAAGCATGTCATTCCAATGATTTCTCAGCCATCATTATGGTACAAATGCACTAATAGATGTACAAAATCAAAATACATTTCCACAGTTATACAAGTGTGGCATATATCTCAAGACTAGTATACACTTGCAAGAGTACAATGCATGCTTCTAATATTTATTACCCCAACCACCCCCGACCCTCAACTTTTCTCTGGGTGTGTCTCATTGTACCTTCCCTCCTACTGTTCGTGTCATTACTCAATCACTTTCAAATTCCCTAATGTCCCTCTTAGATCCTTAGTTAGATACCACTATGTATGTCTAAAATTCTTCATAATCTTCTGGATATCATCTTCTGACAGGTTTTTACTAATACATTTTTTCCACTTGTTTAAGAAGTGTGTCAACGTGCTATTTTTGTGCGATTCTGCCTCTAGTTGGTCCATCAACAAGAAATGTTTCATCTGACCTACAAATTCAGTCATAGACGGAATTTCTTGATCTAGCCACTTATTGAGCAAGCACCTCAACGCTACCAACAGCGTCCCGTCCACCAGTCTTGGGACCCTTAAATGATCATCATACACATGAAAGAGCACCACTTGCGGTTCACAAACTAGATCAATATTCCATGTATGGTTAATCCACGTGAGCACCTCCTTCCAATACGTTTGTGTCTTTTGACATTTCCACACACGATGGTCTAAAGTAGCTTTTGGCTCTTTACACTTAGGGCACATCACCAATCTATTAGGGTAAGCACTATTCTGAGGTATATTAAAGGCATATATGGCCCTATGGAGTAACTTAAACTGGGTTTCCCTCCAACTTTCACACGTCACCGCCTTTCGCACTCTCAACCATCCATCCACCATCTTGTCTTTCCATTCCGATGTACCTAGAAGTGGTTCCCATTGCTGAAACAACTTGACCTCCGTTCTCTTGTCTTCCCTATCTCTAATCTCCCTATACGCCTCAGATAGGGACATTTTGCATTCCTTATTCTTCAACAAGTTATCAAACTGATTCAAGACCCCTTAATTTTTCAAGTCTTTCAGTCTATTTTTGCAAAAGTGCATTACCTGCAAATAGGGGAGAACCTGGCCTCCAGGGAGAGCATATTTTTCTTGCATCTCGCCGAAGGTCAAGTATCTAGACTCTTTGTCATGTATTACCTGTCGCATAGCATTTACTCCCTTGTGCCTCCAGATTTTAAACAATTTATTGGTTCGCCCTGGCTCAAACTCAGGATGCCCAAATAACAACATATGCCTAGACGCTAAAAAGGACAGCCCGTAAATCTTTCTCATTTCTTTCCAAGTTACCACTGTGTCCCTGATCACTACTGAGTTCTTCAAATCTGGATGTAGTAATGCCAATCTGGAGTGCAAGAGTCCTCCTAAGTCACAGCCTCCAGCTAACTCCCTTTCCAAAACCAAATTTGAGTAATGTGCCGTTTGGTTAATCCAGTCCCTACAGTGACAATATCCATGCGAGGTTATACCTCCTTATGGCTGGAAATTGTACTCCTCCCGCCTTCTGTGCCCGCCATAACGATTTCATACCAATACGTGCCCTTTTCCCAGACCAAACAAAATCTATGAAGGCTTTGTTGAGTGCTGTTATGTCTTTGTGGCGCAAAAGAATCGGTATTGTTTGCATCGGATACAGCAATTTTGGAAAGCTTATCGTCTTTATTAGGTGGCATTTCCCCAACAATGGTAGGGGTAAACTTTTCCATCTACCTAATTCTTGCTCGATTTTACGGATTAAAGGTATGTAGTTGACAGCATACAGGGAGTGAGGGGACCTGCCTATTTTTATTCCAAGGTATGTAATATATTCCTTTGCCACTTTGACTGGGACCTGGTGTAGTTCATCTAACTTCCTCTCTGCTTGTCCCCTTAGGTATAATAATTCACATTTAGCAATATTAACTCTAAAACCCGAATACCCACCAAATTAATTTAGTGCTCCAAAGATTTTTGCTAAATCTATTTGAGGTTTAGCTAGGTACATTATTATATCATCCGCGAATAGGGACGTAAAAACCACTTTTGTTCCTACTGTGATTCCTTCAAAAACCTCTTTTGATTCTAGATATCTCGCTAATAGCTCTAGTGCGATGTTGAACAATAACGGCGATAGGGGGCATCCCTGTTTTGTACCTTTTAATAACTGAAAGGGACTAGATAAAAATCCTGGCAACGCTATCCGCGCTTTTGGGTCAGTATATAGTGCTCTCAGGAATACTCTAAACACTGCTGTGATCCCCATTTTTTCCAGCACTGCAGTCAGCCAATCCCACCTTACATTATCGAATGCCTTTTCGGCATCTATGTCCCATAAAAGAAGATGGAGGCAGCATATCCGGTACAAAAAGGTCCCTTTATTGGGAGCCGCTTAGGTGAACAAACGTGCAGTAGGTCGTGACGTTTCGGCTGATTCACAGCCTTTATCAAACACAATGTGAAATCTAAAAGATCATGCTTAAATACCTTAAAACACACCCACTCTCATGGGAGTGGCCAATAACCAAATGAGTAAAGTGCTGATGTCATCAGAGTGAATACAATTGTACTCCTACATAGTGTCTTAGTATACACCCACATTATATATCCATGACCCCACATACTTCATGGCGCACATCTTCCCAAGCGTCCTCTTGCAACTAGCGCGCATGTCCGGGGAGGCGGGGTCACGCCACTGCATGACCAGCTCCAGGTCACCTGATCGCCAGCGGCTCCGCCCATGCGATCATCTTGTCATCCCGGCTCCTCCCGAACCTCCTACAACACGCGCGCCGTTGCTGGGGACGCTCAAGGATCGATCCGCCCACCTCCCCGCTGTGTATGCGATCAACCCACATCCGCACGTCAGCGACAACGGCGGCAGGATCCTCACCCAAGTTGTGCGGCAACCACAGTACATTATGAGATCATCTGTTGAATACCTCACCTATAACGTCCGGCACATTCGGGGACCGTCCCGGGGGGGCGGCGGGTGGAGTCTCCCAGCCGAAATCACGGCCAAGGTGACGTCATAGCTCCGCCCCCTCGCTGTCCAGCCAACCCCGGATCCAGGATCCAACACCGCCCGCATCGGTGACGCACAACTAGGGACACCCACACTCACGACAGGGGTGCAGGCAGGAACGAATCACATTATGAATCAGTGCACCATGATGCAGTGTGGATTGGAAAAATAAGTGCATTTTTGTGAAATGGTAAAAAACAAAAATCAATTAAAAAAATAGCAGATTCAGATCAAAGGTCACTCAGATCATTTACACATTTGCCACATAAAAATCTAAATTCATTCCAAAGGGCTGGAGTGCTCTCATCTCAAAGATCCATTTAAGCTCTTTTTTACGTAGAATCCGATCCTTGTCGTCCGTCTGTCCCCCGCGTCTCAGTGGGCCAACCAAATCAATGATTCTAAATCTGAGTTGGTTGACCGAGTGTCCACGTTCCAGGAAATGGTTAGCAGCGATTGATCCATCGAGTCAGACGTCTTGCGATAAGAATGATCTAATATCGTCAGTACCTTTCGTAATATTAAATACGGCCATCGGCTGACCTGCCCTTGACAAATCCAACCTGCGAAAAAACTATCAGGTTTGGTAAAATATTGGCTAGTCTGTCTGCCATAATTTTTGACAGGATTTTTTTATCCACGTTTATAAGAGAAATAGGCCGATAAGATGCCGGCAGTGTCGGATCCCGCCACTGCTTTGGTAACAGCCATATATACGCCGTGTTGTCCGATAAAGTCGCCTGCTCCCCTTTCAGTATACCATTATATTGTTTCATCAATAATTGAGCAACATCATTCCCTAACACCTTGTAAAATTCTCCCGTGTAACAGTCAGGCCCAGGCGCCTTCCCTGATTTTAAAGACTGTATTGTCCGCAATACTTCTTCCTGTGAGATTTCCCTGTTTTAACTCCTCTAATTGTTCAACCGATACTTGTGGGAGGGGAACCTTATCTAATAGGGTATTTGTCAGTGGCCGTGGTAAATCATCTCTGTAGTACGTTCTAAAAATTTATAGAACTGATTCCGGGGACGACTGTAGGTGACCTGCCCTATCTTTCAAAGAAGGAATGAACAGTTGTTCCCTAGGTCCCCTTGATAGCCTTGCCAAGATTCTACCCGCTTTATTTCCGTATTTAAAATACATGGATTCCTTCTTATTTCTATGCATCTCTTCCCACCTAGTACACCAGAGGTCATAGTCCTTCTTTGCTAATTGCCAGGCCCGCTTGTGCTCTGTGGTGCCATCAGCCAAGATGCAGTGCAGTAGGTCGTGACGTTTCGGCTGATTCACAGCCTTTATCAAACACAATGTGAAATCTAAAAGATCATGCTTACATACCTTAAAACACACCCACTCTCATGGGAGTGGCCAATAACCAAATGAGTAAAGTGCTGATTTCATCAGAGTGAATACAATTGTACTCCTACATAGTGTCTTAGTATACACCCACATTATATATCCATGACCCCACATACTTCATGGCGCACATCTTCCCAAGCGTCCTCTTGCAACTAGCGCGCATGTCCGGGGAGGCGGGGTCACGCCACTGCATGACCAGCTCCAGGTCACCTGATCGCCAGCGGCTCCGCCCATGCGATCATCTTGTCATCCCGGCTCCTCCCGAACCTCCTACAACACGCGCGCCGTTGCTGGGGACGCTCAAGGATCGATCCGCCCACCTCCCCGCTGTGTATGCGATCAACCCACATCCGCACGTCAGCGACAACGGCGGCAGGATCCTCACCCAAGTTGTGCGGCAACCACAGTACATTATGAGATCATCTGTTGAATACCTCACCTATAACGTCCGGCACATTCGGGGACCGTCCCGGGGGGGCGGCGGGTGGAGTCTCCCAGCCGAAATCACGGCCAAGGTGACGTCATAGCTCCGCCCCCTCGCTGTCCAGCCAACCCCGGATCCAGGATCCAACACCGCCCGCATCGGTGACGCACAACTAGGGACACCCACACTCACGACAGGGGTGCAGGCAGGAACGAATCACATTATGAATCAGTGCACCATGATGCAGTGTGGATTGGAAAAATAAGTGCATTTTTGTGAAATGGTAAAAAACAAAAATCAATTAAAAACACTATACAGATAGCAGATTCAGATCAAAGGTCACTCAGATCATTTACACATTTGCCACATAAAAATCTAAATTCATTCCAAAGGGCTGGAGTGCTCTCATCTCAAAGATCCATTTAAGCTCTTTTTTACGTAGAATCCGATCCTTGTCGTCCGTCTGTCCCCCGCGTCTCAGTGGGCCAACCAAATCAATGATTCTAAATCTGAGTTGGTTGACAGAGTGTCCACGTTCCAGGAAATGGTTAGCAGCGATTGATCCATCGAGTCAGACGTCTTGCGATAAGAATGATCTAATATCGTCAGTACCTTTCGTAATATTAAATACGGCCATCGGCTGACCTGCCCTTGACAAATCCAACCTGCGAAAAAACTATCAGGTTTGGTAAAATATTGGCTAGTCTGTCTGCCATAATTTTTGACAGGATTTTTTTATCCACGTTTATAAGAGAAATAGGCCGATAAGATGCCGGCAGTGTCGGATCCCGCCACTGCTTTGGTAACAGCCATATATACGCCGTGTTGTCCGATAAAGTCGCCTGCTCCCCTTTCAGTATACCATTATATTGTTTCATCAATAATTGAGCAACATCATTCCCTAACACCTTGTAAAATTCTCCCGTGTAACAGTCAGGCCCAGGCGCCTTCCCTGATTTTAAAGACTGTATTGTCCGCAATACTTCTTCCTGTGAGATTTCCCTGTTTTAACTCCTCTAATTGTTCAACCGATACTTGTGGGAGGGGAACCTTATCTAATAGGGTATTTGTCAGTGGCCGTGGTAAATCATCTCTGTAGTACGTTCTAAAAATTTATAGAACTGATTCCGGGGACGACTGTAGGTGACCTGCCCTATCTTTCAAAGAAGGAATGAACAGTTGTTCCCTAGGTCCCCTTGATAGCCTTGCCAAGATTCTACCCGCTTTATTTCCGTATTTAAAATACATGGATTCCTTCTTATTTCTATGCATCTCTTCCCACCTAGTACACCAGAGGTCATAGTCCTTCTTTGCTAATTGCCAGGCCCGCTTGTGCTCTGTGGTGCCATCAGCCAAGAAAGACGTGTATGCATTACGCAATAAGTCCGTGGACTCATCTACCTTCTGCTTTGCTTTCCTTTTCATAGCACACACATGTGATATTATTCTTCCCCTTAATACCGCTTTAGCAGCATCCCACAGCAAAGACCGGTTTTCTAAATGTCCCTCATTGTCATACATATATTCCAGGAACCAAGCTTTTACAAACGCCATATGTAGTCTGTACCTTTCTGAACCTTGTCATACAGTTCCACCTGGACCGGGCTGTGATCCTAAATTACCATGTCTAGTATAGTAGTGGATCGGGTTTGAGGAATCAGGTCTGAAGAGACCAGAATATAGTCTATCCTAGACCACGAATCATGTGGCGTAGAATAGAAGGTATATTCCCTCCCTTCTGGATTATTTCTCCTCCACACATCTACTAAACCATTATCTTTTATGAATCTGTCTAAAGTCCTATCACGTGAGCTTTGATATATTTTCCTTCCATGAGAAGCTTTCCTATCTTCTCTATAATCCACCACTGCGTTCATATCTCCCCCCACTATCATGCTTCCCGTTGCTTCTCCACCCACCAACCGACTTAGGGAGTTAAAAAAAATAATCTCCGTTCAGACCATAGATATTATATATGCATATCTGTTTGCCCTGACACGTTATGGTCACTTTTTGCCACCTGCCTCCAGCATCTGCAGTATGATGTATCACCTGAAATTTAAAATTCTTATAAAACAGGATCACGGTCCCCGCTTTCTGTCCCTGCGCAGGTGACCCCAGAACCATTCCTACCCACATCATTTCCATGTGTGTAAAATCTTCTTCCAACAAATGAGTCTCCTGGAGTAAAACTATATCTGGTTTACATCTCTTCAGGTGATGAAGGATCATGTTCCGTTTTGAGGGCGATCGTAACCCTTTAACATTCCAAGAGACCACACGCATTAGGCAACCAGCACATGAAAAAGATGTTGGTGGAAAGCATGAGAACACAGCCAGAGAATAAACTGACCCACCCCCCAAAACACATAACTAGATAAACAGTACATTTTATACTTAACTACCCCTCTCTAGCTATGTATGGAACTCCGGTATATTGCTATATAAGACAAATACAACGTCAGTGTGCATTTTTAGCACAACTTATAAGCTTATCTGAGCCCTGAACAGTGTTAACATGCTAGGCGCACTATTGCTTCCTCTGCTCTCTAGAAAAAAAAAACATCTTATAACATCAGAACAGTCACCAATCTTCTAGGTTCCACCAGTATGAACGTCGCTTGGTCGCTTTGTGGCCTCTGCATATGAAACGCAGTCCTCAGTGTCATATACTCCTCTGCTCCCCTTCTTATCCTGGCGTAGGTTGCGACCTAATGGCCTTTGATCTGGTAAGTCCAGGTCTAATTGTCGTCGTGCTTCCTCTGATGAAGTATAAGTAGACGCTGAACCATCCACATGAAAGACTTTCAATACTGCCGGATATAATAACGCAAATAGAGTACGTTTTTCAAATAACTCTGAGCAAACGTTAGAGAACTCTCATCTCTTCTTCTGCACCTCTGCTGAATAGTCCCCAAAAATGTGTATTTTCTGGTTTCTGATCTCCAGCGACGCTTTTTGGCGCTTGTACATGCGCAAGATCGCTGTCTTGTCTGTAAAGTCTAAATACTTGACTATAACTGGTCGCGGCCTCCTCATGAGCGCAGACGGTGCCTTTTGATTGCGATCCATACCACCACGCAGATCTGGGCTTATGCGATGCGCTCTTTCTACTTTGCAAGCGCCTTCCAGCCCTAAAGCTTTAGGAATTTCATGCTCACAAATAAGCACCAGATCTTGAGCCGGAATTGACTCCTGCAGGCCCAGAATGCGCAAGTTATTCCTGCGCGAACGGTTTTCCAGGTAATCTACTTTCACTTTAAGGGCTTTGGTTTCACTCACCGTTTTCTCCAGGATCGCCTGGAGGTCAGAGCAGGATTCCTCAAGCGCATGAATTCTGGTCTCTGCGCTGTCAAGCCTGTTGCCATGTTTGGCCGTAGTCGTCTGCAGGGATTAAAGCGTCTGCCCGACTGTGCTCGCCAATAAATCCTGAAAGTCAGGTAAGATTCGGTTAGCAACCTCGATTGCTAGTCTAACATAGTCCACCTGCGGGTCTCCTCCCTGTGTCTCAGGCTCTCCATGTGTAAGCCGATCGCACTGCTCACTCAGCTGCTCGGGCAGGAAAGGTTCCTCCTCATCTGCTTCATGTTCCCGCGCTGCAGGCTTTCCCAGCTTCTGGGCTTTTCTTATTCCTCGTCCCCATGTTCATAATGTAGCAGTCCATATGCCCTCGCCTTATCAGCAGGTACGATGGTCCCGGAATTTATCCGGTTTGTTTGAGGGATTTAGCTCGCTTTTCACAGACTAGCACGGAGCAGAGATTAGCTGCGTCCCTCTAATGCCGGCACCGGAAGTCTCAAAACCAATTTCTTAATGTTATACAAATGCTTGTTTAATCTCTTCCTGTCGCATAATATTTATCCTTTTACCCTCTCCACTTTGTAAGAGCCATTCACTTTTCTATTGACCTGTCCGAAAGTCCTCATAGAAAAAAAGACAACACTATTGTTTTTTGGGTTTGGGAAATGTTTGCCTTTTGGAATATGTGATGGCAGCAATCTTCAAGGTAGACCTATAGTAAGGTGGTGGGTACCAAAGGTGCCCGATCGCCTAAGCAAGGAGTGATTGAAAGCTTAGTAGGGAGGAATGATTGTTCCATAGAGACAGTTAGTTTGGTTTCTCTATTCCTGCAGCAGTCAATGGTCTGCTGCAACTGAGAGGCCTGATGAGAGGGAGAGAATCCAGAAGACCTATACCTCCTCTAGTGTTTGGACCTAAAAAGAACAAAGTGGCAATCTTAGCCAGTTTCCCAGTCCATATACATTTGATAAGCATTGACCGTAAAGTCTTAAAAAGCAAATGAGGAATGTGGATCCGGTTGCCTGTAAAAATAAATAAATCTTGGGAAGAATATTCATTTAGAAAATTGTACATCAAACAATGTAAATGTGCCCTTTCTCCATGAGGAAGAATAATTTTAAATGGTTGGAGGAGCAATTAAAGGATAACTGTCACATTTAGACCCCAATTTCAATTTTCATATATGTAGTTAATAATAACATGATATTCCAGAATCAGTTTCTAGCAGATGGCAGATCTTCCTTCCCTGTTGTGCGCTGGTTTAAATCTGCATTCTCAAAGTCTGCTGAGTGAAGGAGCATCTGCAAAGCGCAGGGACGGGGAGAAGTGCACACAGCCCAGGCACTGTTATCAGTTGTTGGGGAGGACCTGGCTTTAATCATTTGCTTACAGTCCCTGGCTGTCAGTAATGTGACCTTGCACGCAGCCTGCTTCTGCGTCCTCCGTCCTTCAATAGATAGACGGACCATGCCTAGCACCCCTTTTTTAAGCATAGTTAAAAGTAGGCAGTACAGGGAACAAAAATGTGGAATTAAGGGGTAATTGAATACACAGTGAAAAGTTGAAATAGGGCCACCAATATTAATCACCACAATCTTAAAAAAAAATATGACAGTTATACTTTAACTGAATACGTACTGGAAGAATCCCTAGTAAGGAGGATACCTACAGACTTCTTCACCTAACAAAAAGAGAAATATGCTGCAAGCTTCTGAACCAGCATCTCCTGCAAGGAAATATTAAGTGCCCCAGACTTTTGATAATTTGTCTTCAAGTTAAAAAGGGTTGAATAATTGGGAAGTTCTAGTAGATTAGGTAAAGAGATCCAAGGAGATGTGAGAAAGAAAAAGGAATCATCAGCATAAGCCACTTTATGTATGATTTCTCTGAGAGAAATTTCTGGAATATCTGTTTTGGACCTCACATGGCAAATGAAAGGTTCCAAAGGATCAATAGGATATGGGAGAGGGGACAGCCCTTTCGGATTCTGTTTGAGGTACTGAGTGGAGAAATGACCCTATACCTCAGCTGTCGGAAGGAAGCAAAGACTCTTTATCCACCCCACCATATTAGAACATAAACCAACATGATTGAGAGTCTCAAGCATAAAATGGCTCCAGCAAAGGGTTATCTGCGCTTGCGAAATGGATATTTATACTACACTTGTGCACTTGGACGTCATTTTTCCCTACCCCCACACTGCGCAGGCGCAGAGATTGGATGGATTTTCAGGAGTTAACCACGTAATATTTCCCTACTTCGGCTCTCCGGAGCATGCGCAGTGTCCCGGTGTGCTGCTGAACTCCGCAGTGAGATTTTCCCTAAACTGTTCTTTTGCGCATGCGCAGATCGTCACAACTAAGAAACGCCTTCACACATCATTTCCGGTGCGACAGGAAGTTAGGAGGTAGGGAAATCTCACGAAGTAGGGTAATGTAACGTTACACCGGCATTGGAACAGTGAGGATGCATGGCTCTGTAAATCTCACTGGGAGGGGGAGTTTCAACGGAGAGAAGTAGAGGTAAAGCGATGCTCCAAGGTGCTTGTCCTGCTCTCCTATGCTTTAAGCACCTAATTTGCATAAAATAAAGATAAGAATTTCTCTGCAACAGTAATACTGATTGCAAAAGGCTAGTTTTAGTCACCATGATCAATCCTACCAGGCAGTATGTTTGGTTTAGTAGGGTTGATTATAGTGACATATGCTCTTTAAGAAACTTCTAGCTGCGGAATATGTGTCCCCAAGAGCAAAATGAACCACATGAAGACTCCAACACCCTGTGAAAAGTACACCACACCAGTACTTCCAAAACAGAGAGGAGTTATAAGAACTAGAGGGCTGTGATTAATATGCAAACATAAACTACAGGGAACAAAGATATTAAATACACCCCTAAAACATGTTCAGAAAATGCTATATTTTCAGGCTCTTGACTGTTGTCTTCTGGGTGAAAGTCAAGTCCCAGTTTGTCTCCCTGTGGGAGGGGTCAGAGCTGCAGCCACATGAAGCAGACCATCTCAGAACATCTGAAGTATCAGTGGCAAAGTCCATTGTAGCACCAATCTATCAAACTTGCACAGGTTGTACTTTTAATAAGCAAAAGAGAAGATTTCACTGGAAAAAATGCCTTTGGTTGCGAAAAATCACTTCAAACGGGTTGCCCCACTAGCTTTAGTAGCCTCCAGATCAGATAACCCTCCTCCTATAGAGTATTAATATAGAAAAATCACACCATTAAACAGTACAGGCCCACCCTCCTACTGCCTCCTCAAAATGTCCTCTATGTGCTCCCCCCCCCCCCCCCTCTTTTTCTCCAATTTTCAGACTGTAGCATCTCCCCTGATTTTCAACATAATTTAAGAAATGTCCTTTATTTGGACTGCAGTCATGGTCACTGATAGTGACTGTACCTCTGCAGAAATCAGTTGTCTGCAAAGAGGTGACCCTCTCACATGAGGACTGAACTGAGCGATGGAACTTTTGTAGAGCTATGGTATACCTCTCTTCTGTGTGAGAAATGTTGGCCTCCAAATGTGCCCATGTAGGAAGCGACTGCACTATCTCCCATAATTCCATCATGCTATGGTCCATAGAGGGGTCTAGAAAGCTGACTGGAGTATAACTTCACATAACAATCTGGGGCAGGACAGATGGCCACCTGAAAGATGCCAGGAGTTCCTGGTCTCAGTGTGAATGCTTCTACTGGAGGCAAATGCTAGAGTGCAGACACATGTTAAGAGATGTGCACCTGGGAGATCAGCCATGTTTCCTCATGTAGCCAGTCAGTGAACTCTAATACATGGGGTTTCTTCAGAGAGATCCATCCTATTACTGTAAATTGCTGACATCCCCATTGACTGCACGGGGATGCTGGTATTAACCCGGAAGCACAAGCTTACAGGTTTTTCACTGTTTAGATGCCGTGATCACGCCAATCACTGCATCTAAAGGCTGTAATGACTGCCATCTGCATTATTGCTAATCACTGTCATTAGTCGCGGGCCACTGCTGTTTGAAACAGAAGAGAACCGCTGGCCATGTTTACACATCGCTCCAGTGCCGTACATGTAGCGAAAGGGTTAAAAAAAATAGCATACATAATTAGTACAGTCACTTCTGAAAAATGAAATAAGAATGTTAAAATCTTTATTTTTGTCAAGTAGTAAAACAAGAAAAACTGTAACTTTGGTATCACTGTAATTGTAGTTTCAGCTCACTGTGAATGCTGAACCTAAAAAAAAGTAGCGTTTTTCTGTCTATTTCTACTGCAAAGGTTTTTCTGTTTTGCAGTTTTTCAATTATGTAAAGCAATAAATTGTTAATTTAAAAACTGCAGCCCATTAAAAAATAAACTAGTTTTGAGGTGCTGGGAGGGTGAAAAAAGCATGTTTGCTGTGCTAAAAGCCCTAACAGTGGAACAAGTTAAAGTCAGAAGTTTTTATGTTTTTTATTTTTAATTAGCAGAAGGACCCAGCTTTGTTCAGGTATATTTAATCTATTTCATTTAATGTTTGTGTGTGTTAAGATATCGACAGTATCCTCCCATAACAGTGGCCTCTACAGCACCCCGCCCCTTTATCAGTGAACTCCACAGTCCCCAACCCCTTAACACTGATCCCCCCCACAGTGCCCAGCCACTTTAAAATGGGACCTCCACAGGAGCCCATCCCCTTAACTTTGACATTCTCAGCAGCCTGCCGCTTTAACAGTGAGTTTCACAGCAACGCACTCCCTTAAAAGTGACCTCAGCGGCCCACCCCCTTAACAGTGACCTCACAGTACCGTACCCTGCAGCCTTAATAGTAACCTCAACAGCAGTTGCCCCTTTAACAGTGACCTCCACAGCGTGCTGCCCCTTTAATGCCAGGGCTACACGACGACATGTGTCGCGCAACATTTTTTTCCTCAACAATTTTTATAATGATAGGCTATGTCTCACTAAGACATGTGACATACTCCGACTGCAACACGACAGTTGCAAAAAATCCATCCAAGGTGATTTTTTTCTGTGACTTTCGCATCATAGTCTCAGCATGTCACATGTCGCAGTGTAACACCATAGACTATCATTATAAAAATTGTTGAGCGACATTGGTGCAACATCAATGTCGCACGACATATATAGCGGTGTACTTTTGCCTTGTGTTGTGCGACACATGTCTTCATGTAGCCCTAGCCTAAAGCTCACCTACAGCGCTGAAGGAAAATGGCTGGGTTGTTATGGAAACCTGGAGTAATACTGTGTATGTGAGGCTAAGGGCCTGCAAGCTTCTATTGGCTGATGAGGGACATGTGACCATGTATGGCAGTTGGGATATGAAGAGAAAAACTTGCAGGCTTGTATTGGCTAATGCAGGTAATTTTTTAAGAATATCTCAGGAACGGTACGTCCTAGAGAGCTGACCCCCACAAGATTTATTTCCAGGTAGCAAGTGATGTGTATACCAAGTTTAGTTGAAATCGATGGTTGCATTTTTTTATTTTATTTTTTTTAATTTTTTTTTTAATGATCGTGGAATATACATATACACACATATATACAGTACAGACCAAAAGTTTAAACACACCTTCTCATTCAAAGAGTTTTCTTTATTTTCATGACTATGAAAATTGTAGATTTACACTGAAGGCATCAAAACTATGAATCAACACATGTGGAATTATATACTTATCAAAAAAGTATGAAACAACTGGAAATATGTCCTATTCTAGGTTCTTCAAAGTAGCCACCTTTTGCTTTGATTACTGATTTGCACACTCTTGGCATTCTCTTGATGAGCTTCAAGAGGTAGTCACCTGAAATGGTCTTCCAACAGTCTTGAAGGAGTTCCCAGAGATGCTTAGCACTTGTTGGCTCTTTTGCCTTCACTCTGCGGTCCAGCTCACCCCAAACCATCTCGATTGGGTTCAGGTCCGGTGACTGTGGAGGCCAGGTCATCTGGCGTAGCACCCCATCACTCTCCTTCATGGTCAAATAGCCCTTACACAGCCTGGAGGTGTGTTTGGGGTCATTGTCCTGTTGAAAAATAAATGATGGTTCAACTAAACGCAAACCGGATGGAATAGCATGCCACTGCAAGATGCTGTGGTAGCCATGCTGGTTCAGTATGCCTTCAGTTTTGAATAAATGCCCAACAGTGTCGCCAACAAAGCACCCCCACACCATCACACCTCATCCTCCATGCTTCACGGTGGGAACCAGGCATGTAGAGTCCATCCGTTCACTTCTGCTTGTTGCCTGTCCTTAGCAGTGGTTTCCTAGCAGATATTCTACCATGAAGGCCTGATTCACACAGTCTCCTCTTAACAGTTGTTCTAGAGATGTGTCTGCTGCTAGAACTCTGTGTGGGATTGACCTGGTCTCTAATCTGAGCTGCTGTTAACCTGCGATTTCTGAGGCTGGTGACTCGGATGAATTTCTCCTCAGCAGCAGAGGTGACTCTTGGTCTTCCTTTCCTGGGGCGGTCCGCATGTGAGCCAGTTTCTTTGTAGCGCTTCATGGTTTTTGTGACTGCACTTGGGGACACTTTCAAAGTTTTCCCAATTTTTTGGACTGACTGACCTTCATTTCTTAAAGTAATGATGGCCACTCGTTTTTCTTTACTTAGCTGCTTTTTTCTTTCCATAATACAAATTCTAACAGTCTATTCAGTAGGACTATCAGCTGTGCATCCACCTGACTTCTCCACAATGCAACTGATGGTCCCAACCCCATTTATAAGGCAAGAAATCCGACTTATTAAACCTGACAGGGCATACCTGTGAAGTGAAAACCATTTCAGGTGACTACCTTTTGAAGCTCATCAAGAGAATGCCAAGAGTGTGCAAAGCAGTAATCAAAGCAAAAGGTGGCTACTTTGAAGAACCTAGAATATGGCATATTTTCAATTGTTTCATACTTTTTTGATAAGTATATAATTCCACATGTTTTAATTCATAGATTTGATGCCTTCAGTGTGAATCTACAATTTTCAGTCATGAAAATAAAGAAAACTCTTTGAATGAAGTGTGTCCAAACTTTTGGTCTGTACTGTACGTCATATATATATGAGAGAGAGATGACAGGGTCCATTTTAAGGGGTTAATTAGCCTTTAATAGACATATTTGTAGGCACTCAGTGATTTTACAGTTCTGAACTAATTCTAATTTCAATAACTTTCTCCATAAGGTAAACACAGCCTTTTTCCTAACCATCATACGCCAATTTTTTATATCAGCCGTTGCTGTAAGAATACTGTTAACAATTTATGAATGCTTGGGTATAACAAGTAGGGATGAGCGAATTTCATATTTTTACGTTTGTGTGCGGGTTCGCGCTGTGGCATTTTCTGAATTGCTATAGAGGCATTCCGTTATTCATTCCGTCATAATAGAAGTCTATGGCCTGCATAACTGATCCATCCGGTTTACGTTATGCAGGAGCATAAGGTAAACCATACTGATCCGTTATGCAGGCCATAGATTTATACTAGAACGGAATGAATAATGGAATGCCTCTAAAGGTTCATGGTAACAGAATCCATAAAACAATTCAGTGAATACTGCACACGGACCTCAAAATATGAAATTACCTTATCCCTAATAACAAGCTTATTCACCAATGAAACCACTGTATTAATATGCAGTCCTTTTAACACCTTTTCCTCCAGATTTTAAAACAAGGAATCTATCTTCGAGAAGCAACAAGCAATGTGCAAATTGATCAGTCCAAAAATGACAAGGATGACAGATGCTATTCTTCTTTGGAATGTACCAGGCAGCCATGTACAGAACACAGAAGAGGGGTGTCAAAATCTGCACACACTTTGCACAGTTCTGAAGTAGCAATACATCCAAAGAGCCTAAAAGAACTCCTGGTTAGTGTTCTTCAAAAGAAAACCATTGTAAAAAAAATATTTACCTTTTCTACAGATGATGTAAAATTCGGTTAGACTTCAAAATAACAGAACTGCACTCTGTATTAAAACTGACCTTTCACCTCTCCTGACACGCCTGTTTTAATAGCTACATGCATTCACCATGTAATAACCGTTCTGGAGCATCTATTCTTATGGCTCTGTTGTGGCATCCCTTAATTATTTCTACTAGAATGAACTGCTGGGAGTCTGCAGTAAGGGCACAGAGGCGTGTTCACCAGTTGGGGGGGGGGGGGGGGGTCCCCCTGCACAGTCTGACACTATCCAGTCAGTGCTGCAATTTTCAGACTATGCGGGGCCACAGAGCAGTGCCTATAGGTTTAAGTGAGAAATTGTGATAGAATGGAGTGCTGTTAGATTTTATTATTAGGCTGTACTGCACAGGATAGAGATAACTATCAGATCGGTGGAGGTCCTACTGCTGGGACCCCCACAGATTATGAGAATGGGACCCTCTTGTCACTGCTGCTCTACTGAAATGACCAGAGCAGCTGGTGGCACATGTGCAGCACTCGGTTATCTACGGAATTCCCATAGAAATGACTGGAGCGGCAGTGAGCAGGTGCGACTGGCCGCTCCGGTCATTTTAGGGGAGCAACGGGGTTACTGGGGCCCCTGTTCCTGTGATTGGTGTGGTTCCCAGCAGTAGGACACCCCACTGATCTGATAGTTATCACCTGTGAATAGGAAATAACTTTTACCTACCTAATATCCCTTTTTATAGCTCTCGTTTAGTCAAACCTGCTAGATCGCTCATGTTCCACTCTATTCCACAGTAGTTTGTTGAAATATAGTGTTAATGAGAGCAGCCAGAATGCCTGGAGGAGAATGGCCTATATGCAAAATGGGTGCGCTCTCTAAAAACACCAGCCCTAGACACTACCCAATGGATGGAGCTTTGAAGTTTCAGTGACTGTTTTTGTCAAACATAACTACTGTTAGTGTCAGGAGCCTGACCTCTAATAATCTATTGATTTCTAAGGCTAGACCATCAGTATGAAATTCCAGAAGACCCCTTTTAATGTTTCCCAGAATTAAATCCCAGAAATATATTGGTTATGCTAGTGAATTGAAGTTATTGGTGACAGATTTAAACATTTTTAATTTTTATTTTTTGTTTTTATCTTCAGGATGAATATGAATGCCCATCAGAAGAAGAAGATGGGCTTTCTCAAGATGAAATACAGGCCTTTATGGCAAGCAACCAGTCATTTTACATCAAGCGTCAGCAATTCAGGCAGTATCTGAAGGAAAAATTTAACAAATACTGTCTTCTACATGATCACAGGAATGCTCTATGTAGTAGCTGGTTGGCGACAACCGGAGCATTTTAAACTAAATAAACTACTTCTGTTTTTTGTTAAATCTCTCTTAAAATGACGCCCTGGCTCTTTGTGTTTTTTTTGTTTTTTATACATAATCTGCCATAAAAATGTTACCAGATTTTTTTACCCCATATTTTTTTTTTAGGTCATGGGTCAAAAGTATATCTGGACTTTTAGATTTGTAATTTCTTAAATGCTCACTAACTTTTCTTTAAAACTTTGCATAAATCAATAGCACAAGTGACTACAAGAAACTTTGTAATACATCTCATCAGAGAAAAATGCCTTGTTTGCCTGTTCAGCTGTCCCCTCCAACCCCTCAAAATAACACTCTGGAATTTCTGCTGAATTCTTCAGAAATAGACCAGCTCATAGAAGTATCGGATTAAACATGTGAAACTTGGCCAAAGTGACTGCAGCAGCTAAATATCTCAGCCCAAGTGCTTTATTCGCAATACAGTTCAGTGTTTCTCTATATCCTCTCTTATCCAGTGGCTTTTTCTTTGTGAGCAAGAGTTATTAAAGGGAACCAGGCACCATGTTATACACTGCTGAGTAGATATATAGTTTTAAGAGAAAAGGTTCAGCAATTTATTCATTAAAATTCCTGCTCATTCTGCGCTTTAAAGTCACTGAGACCATCTTATCAATGACTGGCTATCTTAGTATAAACCGTTGTAAAGGAAAGGCTGTCAATCACGTTAGGGCCGCCTCTTTGACTTCAAAGCCCAGAATAAGGAGGAATTTTAATTAATCAAATATACAAAATCTTTTCCCACAACACTACACATCTATGTGCTGTTCTCCTCCCGTTCTATAACATTCTGCTTGCAGCTCAAACACCATGTTTAAAGAGGACCTTTCATGTTTGTTTGTTTTTTAGTTTATTTAAATACCTTTCCTTGCAGGATACCCGCTGATGCTGCCACCCTGCCTGTTTTATTATTATTTTTTCTTCCAACTATCCCTCGTGCGCCCCCTGCAATTTTCTCGCTCAGTATGTTTAATCCTGAGCATCAGTGCAGGGAGGAGGAGACGCCAGGGTTTCTCAATGGGCATCTCATTCTCCCTGGCTGTGCCACGGTCCAATCACAGTAGAGAGCATTACAGTCAGGGAGAAGAAAATGCTCCCCTTTTTCCTGGCTGTGACACTCGGGGAGAAGAAGATGCCCATTGAGAAACCTTGGTGTCTCTTCCTACCTGTACCGATGCTCAGGATTAATATACTGAGCGGGAAAACTGCAGGGGAGCACAGCGGGGCGCATGAGCGATATTGGGGGAAAAACAGGCAGGATGGCAGCATCAGCAGGCGGTACCCTGCAAGGAAAGGTATTTAATTAAACTATAAAAAAAATAAAAAATTAAAGGACCTCTTTAACACGACTGGTTCCCTTTTGAAGCAGATTTTTCTCGGCAGCTTATAGGAGCTAGTCTCCTCCCACCGGCTATAAGAGCACTGCAAGCAAGGGTATGTCATACAGATGAGAACTCCTAAAAGTGCCAGGCACAAGTCATATAATGTCCAGAAATATTTTTACTCCTAATGTGCACACGTGGTACTCTAGATTAATGCAAAGTTTGTTGAAAGGTTAGGTACGCTTTTAGATAATTTTACAAGCTCAACCCAGTAACTAGTTTTGTATTGGCTTATCCCAGAGTTTAAGAAGTTATGCTTACCAGGTTTAGCATAATAAATCATGTTGTAATAGTAATTTTTGTTCCAAATAACAGTGAGCATAATATACAACTTAATAAATCAGACATCCAGTCGTTGAATGTTTTGGATGTGATAATGTATAAGTGCAATGTGCAGAACTGAAAAATAAAGAATATTTATTAGTATGAATAACAGAGTCGACTTAATGTTTATGCTTTTCAAATGTTGGAGGTCAATTTCCCTATACCTCCATAGGCACTCATCAGGAAGGTATTTCTGTCTCTTCTAAAGGCTGTATTAGAAAGCCCGATTCTGCAGAGATTGCCTGCTATTTCATGCATCAATCTCCTCCTCAGTATAGGGAGGAACAATCATTACACTATCGCTCTTTATCTCTACTGAATCATTGTTTGCTGGCAGCAGATTGTGATTAGAAATCAGGATCTGCCACCTGCAAACAATCATTTTTAAACATGTCAAAAGATTTGGACTGCTAGAGGATCCGTTAACTAGCATTAACCACGAACGCTTGTTGGCGATCTTCTGGCAGAAAATCTCCCCGTCTAATACAGGCTTAAAGGGAATGTGTCAGCAGAAAATGACCTGCTGTTTAACCACTTAAGGACACAGCCTTATTTCACCTTAAGGACCAGGCCATTTTTTGAAAATCTGACCAGTGTCACTTTATGTGGTGATAACTTTAAAACGCTTTGACTTATCCAGCCCATTTTGAGAGAGTTTTTTCGTCACATATTGTACTTCATAACACTGGTAAAATGGAGTTAAAAAAATCATTTTTATTTATAAAAAAAAATACAAAATTTACCAAAATTTTGGAAAAATTTGCAAATTTTTCAAGTTTCAATTTCTCTACTTATATAATACATAGTAATACCGCCAGAATAGTAGTTAGTTTACATTCCCCATATGTCTACTTCATGTTTGGATCATTTTGGGAATGCCATTTTATTTTTTGGGGACGTTACAAGGCTTAGAAATTTAGATGCAAATCTTGAAAATTTTCTGAAATTCTTAGGGATCAGTTCAGGTCTGAAGTCACTTTGTGAGGCTTACATAGTAGAAACCACCACAAGTGACCCCATTCTAGAAACTGTATGCAAAACTGATTTTACAAACATTAACCCTTTAGGTGTTCCCCAAGATTTGATGGCAAATGAAGATGAAATTCCAGAATTTCAATTTTTTTTGTCCAAATTTTCCATTTTAATCCTTTTTTTTTTTTTTCTACTAACAAAGCAAGGGTTAACAGCCAAACAAAACTCTGTACCGCCCCACATCAGGGCGTAGAGGGAAAGGAGCGCTGTGTGCATTTTGGAAGGCAGATTTCGCTGGAATGGTTTGTTTACACCATGTCCCATTTGAAGCCCCCTGATGCACCCTTAGAGTAGAAACTCCAAAAACATGACCCCATTTTGGAAACTACTGGATAAGGTGGCATTTTTTTTGTACTATTTTAGGGTACATATGATTTTTGGTTGCGCTATATTGCACTTTTTGTGAAGCAAAGTAAAAAATAGAAATTCTATCTCCATTTGCCATTGACTCTTGTGGAACACTTAAAGGGTTAACAAAGTTTGTAAAATCAGTTTTGAATACCTTGAGGGGTGTAGTTTCTTAAATGGGGTCTCTTTTTGGAGTTTCTACTCTAGGGGGGCTTCAAATGGGACATGGTGTCAAAAAACAAGTCCAGCAAAAACTGCCTTCCAAAATCCATATGGCATTCCTTTCCTTCTGTGCCCTGCCGTGTGCCCGTACAGCAGTTTATGACCACATATGGGGTGTTTCTGTAAACTACAGAATCAGGGCAATAAATATTGAGTTTTGTTTGGCTGTTAACCCCTGAAAAAAAAGGATTAAAATTGAAAATTTGCCAAAAAATACCTGTTTTGGCACCGTTTTTATTTTTTATTTACGACGTTCATCTGACAGATTAGATCATGCTCTATTTTTATAGAGCAGGTTGTTACGGATGCAGGGATACCTAATATGTTTACCTTTTTTAAATTTAGGTTTTACACAATAATATCATTTTTGAAACAAAAATCATTTTAGTGTCTCCATAGTCTGAGAGCCATAGTTTTATTTTTTGGGCGATTGTCTTAGTTAGGGTCTTATTTGCAGGATGAGATGACTGTTTTAATAGTATGATTTTGAGGTGCATGTACCTTTTTGATCGCTTTCTATTACACTTTTTGTGATGTAAGGTGACAAAATGATGGCTTTTTTTACACCATTTTTATGTTTACGTTGTTCACCAGAGGGGTTAGAGCATGTGATATTTTTATAGAGCAGGTTCTTACGGACAAGGCAATACCTAATATGTATACCCTTCTTTTTTATTTACACAATATAATTTTTGAGAGCCATAGTTAACTTCAAAATCCAGGCACTTTGAGGTTTCTGATCCCTGCGGTCACGGACTGCAGGGATCTGAAACTTGCATAAGCGCTACAAACCGCAGGTCTGAATTGACCTGCGGTTTTTAGCGATCGGCAATGCGGAGGGGGGGGTCACAGGACACCCCTAGGCATCGTCACATGGTGCTTTCTGAATGATTTCAACAGGCACCCACATTCTGATCACTGCCGGCCGTGTCCTTTAAGTACCAGGACATCAGGGCGTACCTATACGCCCTATCATTAAGGGGTTAAGGTGTAATTGTCATTTTTATTTTTTTTATTTGCTAGTCTATTAGAGCTAGGCATGTATACCCTAGTTAGTCTGTCAATGATTGTCAATAGATCTGTAATTACCTTATAATAGCTTTTATTTCATGTCCTCGGTCCCTTTCCACTGCTCCCTTAAAAGACAGTTGCTATGGCTGGTCTGTCTCTGGCTAAGAATACAGGAAGACGGAGGGGCAGTCCTTCACACTGCATGCCTGCATTAGGCTTCAGAGTGAGGAAGTGTGTCCCTCAATAATCCATTCTGATTTGCTGGCAGGGAGCAGTGTATGGGAAGTGAGCGAATGCCTTTTTGGCCTCAGAGAACTGGCAGAGGAGCCATCTTGAGAAGGTCCTCATATTGTAAATGTTTAAACAGCTGTAACTAAGGAAAAACTCAAGGCAAACAGTGATATGTGAAGAAACTAAAGATTGCTTTATGCATAATGCTGCTGAAGCAGTAACATATGCTATTTTTTATGTTTAACCTATTTTAAATAATTTTTGATTATTTTTAATTTTGTATCTCACTTTTTATGTTTAAACTAAAATCTCAGGTCAGACAGTTAAACGATTGTTGATTGGCTGCTCTGCAACCTTTCAAAAAGCGCTAAGAAAACACCGAACCCGAACTTTTTACAGCAAGAGGATGGAGCAGAGATGACAAGCTTTTCAGCAATGACAAATTTATCAAAAAGGAACTCGTGTCATGATAAAGTTGATGTGCAGCGCCCTGGCTCATAGGAAAGGCACTAGGTGAGGAGAGGGTAGGGGCGGTGACTGAGGCAGTGAGGGTGGCTGTGGTCCTCAAGGTGCCTGCACTGTGAGCCTGTGGCTTAATTTTCCAGCTAAGTGCATAATGATCAACCCTGTTAGTTGAACGGACATGGCCGCTCATTGTGTCCTGACCACAGTTCCATGGCCCCGGGTACCGACCTCCCCTTCTCTTGTTGCGTGGACCTCAGGAACTGGAGGAGTGAAAGGATGCTAGCTCCAACTCAATAGAGGTCAGTCATGCCGAGAGGACTGCTTCATCTTCCTCCCTGGGGCTTAAAGGGTTTGTGTAGGTGCTATCCATTGATGAGTTATCCACAGAATAGATCATAAATATCTGAGCGGTGGGGGTCCAAATCCTGGCACCCCGACCGATCAGCTGTTTGAAGAGGAGACGGTGCTCCACTGCCTGTCGTCTCGGAAGTGAAGTGTAATCACAAGTACTCACTCTATTCACTTGACTGCCACTACTTCAAAGGAGACGCCGCCGAGTGTAATGAAGAGGAAGCAGCTCTCGCATGGAGCGTCACCTCTTTAAACCGCTGATCAGCTGGGTTGTCAGACCCCCGCCCATCAGATATTGATGACCTGTCCTGAGGATAAGTTATCAATATATTCCTTCTGCACAAACCCTGTAATCATCTCTCCCCAGTGACCCAGAATGGGTGAGGATTGGACCATGGAGGGGGACGGTGCTTGGGAACAGTCTCCTCTAAGCATGGCACATGTTGATTTTTAAAGCAAGCTCAAAGAGGTAAGGTTCGAATTTGCCATCGGAGGAGGAAATCTTAAATTGCTCCCTTATGGAGCATCAGCAGATGCTGTGTCTAGGCCAGAGTTTTGCAGCCTCGAGTTCCAAACTGAGGTTTTACCAATGCCTAGGTCTTGGCTCCTAGAGTTCGCAGAAGGAAAAAGCAGGCGGTAAACTGCCATACATCCTAGGTCAGAGGTTTAAAACTGTTTAAATGGGTCTTGAAAACATTTAGTATGCTCACCGTGTCAATTCATTTGAAGACCATTGGCCGGTATACCTAACTTTCTGCCTGGCCCTCAAGGACTCGTGGTCGGCTTAGTTACTCTGCAGTGGGCTTCATATTCCTCCCAAAAGCTCAATCTTTCTTCCTGGGGCTTCACCTCCACCGCGGGAAGTTCACAAGTAATGACCGTAAAATCTGTCATTCTGCACAATCCACCTTTCCCCATCCCCATGTCACATTTACACCAGTTGTGCTCACTCAGGTGCTTTTGGTCTACAGGTACATCAGATAAACCAAGTGGACTGACATGCATGCTTTCACTGACTGCACCCAATTATTCCAAAGAGAACCAGGATCTTTTTCATCAGCCTCTCAGCGTATTAGACTGGCCAGGTGTAGCACTCATCCTATTATCCTTTTAATAAGGCCTGAGGTCATTATTATACATATTGCATCCCAATTCTGTAGAAATACTGTATTTTTCGCCCATAAGACGCACCTAGGTTTTTGAGGAGGAAAATAATAAGAAAAAAAATTTGAACCAAAATGTGTGCTTTTGGTGGGCTTTGAACTAATGGTAGCCTGTGAATGATGCTATTATGGGGGTCTGTGGATGGCACTTTTATGGGGGCGTCTGTGGCTGACACTGTTATGGGGGCGTCTGTGGCTGACATGACACTATGGGGGGGATCTGTGGATGACAGATAAATAGCATTTTATGCTATTTGACATCCACATATCTCCCCCATAACAGTGTCAGCCACTGTGAATGACCCCCAATACAGGGGGTGGGTCTGGCATCTACACTAGTTTTTAAATGGCAGCGGGGGCCCAGTGCAGTCATTGTATTCTATTGCACCACTGAGCAGCCTGTACTTACGATCATAGCAGGCTGGAGGCTGGGCGGGCGGGCCCTGGCAGCGTAAGTTCCTATGTCACATGCCTGTGCCACCTGCTTCATTCATAAAGTGGGTGGAGCAGGCACGTGACATAGGAAGTTGCGCTGCCAGTTCCCGCCCAGCCTCTTTCCTCCAGCCTGTTATGATCGTAAGTACAGGCTGCTCAGCGCTGGATCAAACATATCTATAGTTAACCATTGAATTCCTGCAGTTACAGTAGATGGCATTAGTACAGTGAGCGGGGCCCGGTGCGATAGAATACAGTGACTGCATCGGCCCTGTTGCCATTACGAAACTAAAGGCTAGCCCCTCCTCCCCTCTTGCTGATACACATGCCGGCCGCGCTGTGCAGTTTGCGGTCAGCGGTGCATCAGTGTAAAAATGGCAGCTTTCGCCCCATAAGATGCACTGCCATTTTCCTCCCACTTTTGGGGGGGAAAAGTGTGTCTTGTAGGGCAAAAAATACGGTAGTCACCAACTTCCGATTGCTAGTCATCTTTTGAATGCCCAATTGATAAGGGCCTGTCGAGTGACGTGTTCGTATTAGAGGCTTTTGCAGACCTACAAAAACCCACACATGTGTGAATTTGTTAGGGCAAGAAGAGTTTCCAGTGAAGAGTCTGCATTTGAAAGGAAATGTGAACACATATTGATCGGATTGAGCAACCGCGTTTATAATGTCAATCATTTAAGTGGGGCCAAAGAAAGGGCTGCTGCTGGAAGAACCTGTGTACACAACAAGATGATCATCTCAAGATAGATGTGCCTCTACATATGACAAATTTACCATTAGTACACATTTCAGCCATATCTGTAAGGATATTGTGGCAATCATCTGCAAATCCATACTTGTCCTGTGTAAGGATGCTGACCTACGTTTTATTTTACAAATGAAAGTTACGTTTATATAAAAAAAAGCTGTTACAGAGAGATTTTATTTTTTGCCCCCACAGCATTTAAAGGGGTTGTCCCACAAAAAATATTCCACAGTTTTCAAACCAGCACCTGAATACTTTTGTATTTATATTTAATTTAAAATTTTGCATAGCCACAGTTATTCAATAAAATGTATCTGTGTAGCACCACCTGCAGTTTTTTTTTTTTTCCCTTATTTCTTTGACCTGCTCAACTGAGATGGCCGCACATACTGAGTTTCCACCTTCAACTGGCCCCTAAGCTGTGATAGGGAGAGCATGCACATGCCCCCTTAGCTGCAGCAGAAAATAAACTCTTTGAGCTGCCAGATTTTATAAGGACAAGAGGGATGTCATTGTACTGTCCAAAATTCACGGTAACTGCATCACTCCTGTCCCTGTGCGAGATACCGCAGCAACGGTCCTCAATCCCGATTGTATCGTCGACTACAATCAGTATATGGGAGGAGTTGATCTCTCTGATAAAGTCCTCAAGCCATATAACGCAATGCACAAAACCCGGGCATGGTACAAAAAAGTTGTGGTCAACTTGGTACAGGTTGCCTTGTACAACGCTTTTGTGCTGTCCCGGAGCACTGGCAACACAGGGAAAATCCTCCAGTTCTATGAGGCAGTCCTCAAGGCCCTGATCTGATGGAGGCGATGATATTGATATTTTGTAAAACTAAAATAAAAAAGTAGACATATTGGGTATCGCCGCGCCCGTAAGAATCTGCGCTATAGAAATACCCCATGACCTCACCCCTCAGATGAACACGGTCAATAAAATAAATACGGTGCCAAAACAGCTATTTTTTGGCAAATTTTCCATTTTAATAAATTTTTTCCAGCAAGAAAGCAAGGGTTAACAGCCAAACAAAACTTTATATTTATTACCCTGATTCTGCAGTTCACAGAAACACTCCATATGTGGTCTTAAACTGGTGTATGACCAAACGGCAGGGCGCAGAAGGAAAGGAATGCCATATGGTTTCTGGAAGGCAGATTTTGATGGCCTTTTTTTGGGCACCGTTTCCTGTTTAAAGAACCCCTAATGCACCCTTAGAGTAGAAACTCCATATAAATGACCCCATCTAAGAAACTACACCCTTCAAGGTATTTAAACCTGATTTTACATACTTTAGTACAGTGTTTCCCAACCAGTGTGCCTCCAGCTGTTGCAAAACTACAACTCCCAGCATGCCTGGACAGCCTTTGGCTGTGCAGGGATGCTGGGAGTTGTAGTTTTGCAACAGCTGGAGGCACACTGGTTGGGAAACACTGCTTTAGTAACTCTTTAGGTATGGCAAATGGAGATGAAATTTCAGAATTTCTATTTTTGGTATCCTTGCCTCACAGAAATGTAATATAAAGCAACCAAAAATCATATGTACCCTAAAAATAGTCCCAACAAAACTGCCACCTTATTCCATAGTTTTCAAAATGGGGTAACTTTTATGGAGTTTCTACTCTAGGGGTGCATCAGGGGGGCCTCAAATGGGACATGGTGTAAATAAACCAGTCCAGCAAAATCTCCCTTTCAAAATCCACACGGCGCTCCTTTCCCTCTAAGCCCTACCGTGTGCCCGTACAGTAGTTTATGACCACATATGGAGTATTTCTACAAACTACAGAATCAGGGCAATAAATATTGAGTTTTAAAAATAGCAATAGACAATTCAGAGGAGCTCACCAGCAACCTACTGGAGCCCAGTCTTTCAGATACCAGCTGAAAACCAAAGAATACTGAAACACAATTAGACTGGCTCACAGTATTTTTGCATTTATTACACTTGATAAAAATCACAATTATTTACTATTGTAATTATAAAATGATAAAATTAATTGCCCACTAAATGTTAAACATATCCTAATAATATATCAAAGTAGCATAAATAGGTGGGTATTTTAAATGCGGAGCTCACGCATATACCCAACTAACAGGAGTACTCCAAAGGGATAATAGGACCACTTGATTATGCTGTGTGGTGTCAGTCAGTAGCGCATTGAATCCATACTTTGACAATGTTCAGATAGTTATGAAATAACTTGCCAAGTGCTCAACATACCAATCAGTAAGAAGATATCCACCCTGCGGTCCACGGTATGTTCTTATAATGTCCGGAAGATACTTTGTACTTATTTTCGTAGCGGTATCCGCTAACTACCTCCTGCCACGAGGTAGTATCACCGCTTCTCCTTCTCGGCGTCTCACGTGACCTGACCTATAGATGGTTCACTTGGTCGGTGATGACATCCACCTGCGCCAGTCGGAGTAGCGGGAGTTCGTGTAGCAGAGCTATACCGGTACGGGGTTCAATTCCCCTTCACAGGAACTGTTTAGATGGTAGTTGAATCAGTCCTCTTTAGAGAATTAAGTCGCTGCCGTTACCGCATGGATTTTTCTCAGGTGGTTCTAGATGATAAATAGCACGGATCCTTTTTTGCACTTAGACAGAAATAGCGCACCACTGGCTGGGTCCAGTTCACACTGATTTATCCTAGACGCGTTTCAGAACCGTAGTTCCTTCTTCAGTAGGCAAATGTGAAATGCTACATGTAGACAGACTGGACATGTCTTTATATCCCCTTTTTGGGTTTAATGAAATATCTGGTCTGGATTCTTAATTATTTGGCTGCAAGGGATTTACCACTTGCAGCCTGATTTTGTCATGGATCCAGACACGGGATTTTGACACACATGTGTCATGCTTAGTGGGCAACATATATATGCTATATAGTACCAGATATAAAAAGAACTATAGACATTATTTTTAAAAAATAGAAATCCTTCTATATAGAAATAGAAATAAAAATAAAGATAGATAATAGGTGAAATGAACAATAAAAAAAGACAATAAAGATAAAATGGAGTACAATTGTCATAGAAATAAAATCAAGATTTAGAAAATGGATACAGAAAATGAATGAATGAAAATAAAAATACAAATAGACATATAAAAATAAAATAAATATGAAAATAAAAATAAATATAAAAATAAAAATCAGACATGGATAAGCAATGATGGTATGGTATTGACAACTTTATAGATGGATCCTGGGTGTGAAGGTCCTGGACTGATTTACGTGGGAGGGAGGGGGGGGGAGGAACGCAGGGAATGTCGGCGTGTCGCTACACAGCCCAACACCGACTAACCATGTGGTCCCACCCCCCTCCCCTATAGGAAACCAAAAATTTCTATCTCTGAATTCAGCCCCTGTGGCATCAGGGACCCAAACTCAAAGATCTTCTTTGATTCTTGTCTGGACATTTTTGCCAAGAAGTCCCCTCCTCTCCAGTCTGATTTAACTGACTGGATAGCACAGTATCTCAATTTACTAGGATCTCCTGCATGATGTAATTTGAAATGTTTTGACAGGGGGTGTGTTTCTGATTGTTTTTTAATGTTATTAATATGTTCTGCGATCCTAGTTTTGAACACTCTTTTGGTCCGTCCTATATACTGTTTTGGGCATGGACATTGTATGACATAGATAACTGCCTTGCTATTGCATGATAGAATTTCTTTAATCTCCCACTTGAAATCATTGGATGTTGAAGATATAGTTCTCAAGTTTCTCTCAAAGTGGGTCTGTCTGCAATTGTGGCAGCAACCACACCTGAAAAAGCCTTTTAGATTGGACCATGGAGTTATCATTGGTTCTATGCTCTTTTTTCTTATCGTGGGGGCTACCTGAAGCCCTAGATTGGGGGCCCGAGTATAGACAATTGGAGGAAGAGCCGGGAGTATAGAGCCCAAGATTTTATCATTTTTTAGATGATGCCAGTGTTTATGTATGATGTTGTTCACCATCCAATAGTCTTTATTGAATGGGAGAATCATTTTTGCAGTTTGTTCTTTATCTCTAATGCTTTTAGATATTGCCTCAGATTTAAAAAAGGTAGTTCTATCCAATTGTCTTACTTTTTTGATTGCATCCTCCAATAGTCCATTGGAATATTTTTTAGCTAAAAATTGTGTTTTCATGTGTTCTGCCTCTGCCTCAAACTGTTCTTTTTCTGTGCAATTCCGTTTTAAACGTCTAAACTGGGAGTAAGGGACATTTAAAAGCCACCTTGGAAGGTGGCAGCTTGTGCTTAAGATAAAACTATTTTTGGCTACATCTTTTTGAAACGTGCTACAGACAAATGTTTTCTGTTTTTTGTGTATATGCAAGTCCAGGAACTCAACAGCTTGTGAATTAATATTTGCCGTAAATTTCAGATTGAGCTCATTATCATTAATTTCTTGTATGAACTGCATCAGTGAGGCATATGAGCCTCTCCATATTAATAAAACATCATCAATATAGCGCCGCCATAGGACCAGGTCCGCCCCGAGTTTGGGGGAAATGATGTCCTGTTCCCATGCTAAACCATCCCGACCAAGTGAACCATCTATAGGTCAGGTCACGTGAGATGCCGAGAAGGAGAAGCGGTGATACTACCTCGTGGCAGGAGGTAGTTAGCGGATACCGCTACGAAAATAAGTACAAAGTATCTTCCGGACATTATAAGAACATACCGTGGACCGCAGGGTGGATATCTTCTTACCGATTGGTATGTTGAGCACTTGGCAAGTTATTTCATAACTATCTGAACATTGTCAAAGTATGGATTCAATGCGCTACTGACTGACACCACACAGCATAATCAAGTGGTCCTATTATCCCTTTGGAGTACTCCTGTTAGTTGGGTATATGCGTGAGCTCCGCATTTAAAATACCCACCTATTTATGCTACTTTGATATATTATTAGGATATGTTTAACATTTAGTGGGCAATGAATTTTATCATTTTATAATTACAATAGTAAATAATTGTGATTTTTATCAAGTGTAATAAATGCAAAAATACTGTGAGCCAGTCTAATTGTGTTTAAATATTGAGTTTTGTTTGGCTGTTAACCCCTTGCTTTGTTACTGGAAAAAATGGATTAAAATTGAAAATTTTCCCAAAAATTTAAATTCAGAAATGTAATCTCCATTTGCCAAAAACTCTTGAGGAACACCTAAAGGGTTAACAAAGTTAGTAAAAATCAATTTTGAATACCTTGAGGGGTGTAGTTTCTTAGATGGGGTAACTTTTATGGAGTTTCTACTCTACGGGTGCATCAGGGGGCTTTAAATGGGACATGGTGTAAATAAACCAGTCTAGCAAAATCTGCCATCCAAAAATCACACGGCGCTCCTTTCTCTCTACGCCCTGCCGTGTGCACGTACAGTAGTTTATGACCACATATGGGGTGTTTCTGCAAACTACAGAATCAGGGCAATAAATATTGAGTTTTGTCTGGCTGTTACCCTTGCTTTGTTACTGGAAAAAATGCTTTAAAATGGAAAATTTGACCAAACATTTAAATTCTGAAATGTCATCTCCATTTGCCATTAACTCTTGTGGAACATCTAAAGGGTTAACGACGTTTGTAAAATCAGTTTTGAATACCTTGAGGGGTGTGGTTTCTATTGTGTAAGCCTCACAAAGTGACTTAAGACCTGAACTGGTCCTTAAAAAGTGGGTTTTTGAAAATTTCAAGATTTGTTTCTAAACTTCTAAGCTTTGTAACATCCCCAAAAAAATAAAATGTCATTCCCAAAATGATCCAAACATGAAGTAGACGTATGGGGAATGTAAAGTAATAACTATTTTTGGAGGTATTACTATGTATTATAGCAGTAGAGAAATTGAAACTTGGAAATTTACAAATTTTTCCAAATTTTTGGTACATTTTTTTTTGTGATAAATAAAAATGCATTTTTTTTTTTTACTCCATTTTACCAGTGTCATGAAGTACAATATGTGACGAAAAACTATCTTAGAATGGCCTGGATAAGTAAAAGTGTTTTAAAGTTATTCACACATAAAGTGACACTGGTCAGATTTCCAAAAAATGGCCTGGTCCTTAAGGTGAAAATGAGCCCAGTCCATAAGGGGTTAAAAGACAAAAGAAAGGACTGATTTCCTAAAAAGTCCTTATGATATTTTAACAAACCACATCTACATAAAGCGGACATTTTCAGCACAGAATTTGACCTGAAATGCAGATTTTTTTTTTTAAACTCGTTTTATTCAAGGATAGCAAAACAAGTATGGCGTACACATGACATCACAAAGGCCCACGCAGGGGTCTATCAGAAATGATTAACACAAATGCTACAAATCCGCAGTTCTGGGGATGCAGGTAGGAGGCATACATGTCAGTAACACATAATCAACAGGAGTGAGAGAGCCCCAGTGGACTCCCCCAGTAACATCCTATGTCAGAGATCTCGAGAGACACCAAGGAAAAGATCCTCACTGGTCAAGCAAACCTCAACCAACCTCTACGGGCGCGTTGCGTGCAAAGTAAGCGGCGAGGAGCACCACTCAGACCAGACCCTATCAAACTTCTGTGTGCACCCCCTGTGTTTATAGACCACTTTTTCCATGGAAATCGCACTATTTACCAGCGACAGCCATTGACCCCTCGAGGGAAGAGACTCCCCCATCCAGCGCAGCGCAATCGCTTTTCTGGCCAAGAACAGGGTCCTTTCCAGGAAGAACCTGTGGTAATGCGACCAAGTTTCCTCGTCTACAATACCCAGAATGCACATCTTGGGGCACAGCCGCATCGTCGGAGGGACCAAGGTCTTGAGAACCTCCAAAATCGAGACCCAAAACTGACGTATGCCCGGGCAGTCCCATAACATATGCCAAAAGTTGGCGCCCTCCGCGCCGCACCTGTGACACCGAGTGTGATCCAACCTCCCCATTTTGTGCAATCTGGTGGGGGACAGGTAACTATAATGTAGTATAAAGAGCTGTGTCATTCTATTATTGATCGAAGGGGACACCCTTGTCGGAGCCAGCAGTGCCTCCTCCCATTCCTCAGAAGTCAGAGAGGGTATGTGCCCTTTCCATTTCGTCTCCACAGCAAGTGGGGTCGCCCGCATTTGACAATCCAGCAGGTGAGTATAATATATCATCCCTGATATCATCCCTCTAGGTCCCTGGGATCTCAGAACACCAATGATGGGGTACTTGGATATACCTCTGTCATCTCCTCGAAATTGGGCTTGTACTGCGTGCCTCAGCTGGAGGTATCTATAAAAGAGGGTACGCGGTACTCTAAACCTCTCCTGTACCTGGGAAAACTAGATCAGCTGCCCTCCCTCAAATACATCCCCTAGAGCGCGTATCCCATGCCTCCTCCACTCTTATACTCCCTCCAACCGTGACAGATGCAGTAACATGCAGTTATCCCATATGGGGATCTCGCTGGGCAGGTCCTTGTATAAGTTTAATTTTGACGCCTGCCAAACTTGATGGGCCAATTTATGAATCGGGAGGACATTCTGCTGTCCACAGGCCATAGCGTGCTAAGTCCGAGATGCCCATGTAAGTAAGCCTCAGCGTTAAGCCGAGGAGCTTCGGTAACCCAGCACCTCAGAAACCGCAACTGACTGGCTATGAAGTACATAGACGCATGCAGCTTTGATCTCTGAAGAACCGGGAGCGAGAGCTTTCTTCTGGCATTACCCCAGACAAAGGCCACGGTCATGGCGTGGATGCGCTTAAAAAATCCCCTGGGAATCGGGGTACAGGCATGGGACAGCAAGTATAGACCCTTAGGCAACAGTATCATTTTCACCAACTTCAGTCTACCCATAACTGATAAAGGAAGGGACTCCCACGTTCTAAATTTCTCTTGGAACAACGACTCTAAGGGGTCAATGTTCAGCGCATATGAGAGCTGTGGCGATTTGGTGATCATGACCCCCAGATATTTGAATCTATCCACAACAGGTAGGTTGCAGTGAGTATCCGGCCAATCGTGGTCCCACAACGGCATGATCGCCGATTTGCCCCAGTTTATATGCAGCCCAGAGAAACGCCCAAAGGACACAATGACCTCGATCGCTCTCGGGAGAGATGCGTCTGGGCTGGACATAAACAGAACCAAATCATCAGCGTACAGCCCAATCCTATCTTCCCTATCATCCACATTCACCCCCCGGAGCACAGGATCCTGCCTAATCCTTAAGGCCAGATGTTCTATCGCTATGGTGAACAAGAGAGGCGAGAGTGGGCACCCCTGCCTCGTACCTCTGAGCAGAGAGATTTTGTCTGAGAGCGCTCCATTGAGTTGAATACGGGCAGAGGGGTTCTTATACAGAATTCCAACCCATCTAACAAAATTGGGACCAAAGCCAAATCCCCTCAGCACGGCAGATAAAAAGGGCCATTCTAGGGAATCAAAAGCCTTAGCCGTGTCAAGAGAGGCCATAGCCCACCTTTCTTTCTGAGCAACTCCAATTTGGGCAATCACTTGCGCCCTCCTAATATTATCCGATGTGGACCTTCCGGGCATAAAGCCAGATTGATCAACATGAATTACAGACGTTATCACCTTGTTCAGTCTGTTGGCCAATATCCTAGTCAGGATTTTATAGTCCAGGTTCAAAAGCGAAATTGGACGATAAGATCCGCAGTCCAGCGGATCCTTGCCAGGCTTCAAAATCACGACAATGGAGGCGTCAAGCATGGATTCCAGCAAGGATCCGCGGGAGTGTACAGCCCTAAATAATTCCAGCAGCTGTGGGCCCAGGATCTCCCTATATCTAGAATACACCTCCACTGGAATGCCATCCGGGCCAGGAGCCTTACCCGCTGGCAAATCCATGATAGCTCTCTCGACTTCCTCCAGGGTGATATCCTCCTCCATAATGCCTCTATCCAGGCTGCTCAACTGAGGGTGGGGCACCTCACTTAAATATGCCTCTAGATCCCCTTCTGAGTATGTGGCCACCGATTTATACAAATCCGCGTAAAAGCTGTGTAAGCACTGCAAGATGCCCTGAACCGACTCCACTATACCGCCATCTGTCTCCCGGAGACGAAGAATTGGCGGGGCCATGGTATTGGCACGCGCTATATGAGCGAGCAGCTTCCCTGCCTGATTACCCGTCTCAAAAGCCTGTTGCTTAAGGAAAAACAGCTTCCTCTTGCTCTTCTCTTCCAGATGCAACATATACTGTCTACCCGCTATCAACCACTCCCCTCTGCGTTCCTCCGTGGGAGAGTCAGTAAATGCCCTCTCCGCCACCCTGCATCTAGCAAACAATTCCTCCTCCTTATGCTGTGATTCTTTTTTAACATAGGATATAGAGGACTTGATGCAACCTCTAAGGTATGCTTTTAAAGTTTCGCATAATAGCAGGGGATCAGTGGAGGCTCCCTGGGCCTCAAAGAACATCTTAAGCTGATCTGGGATCCTGTCCGTTAGGCCAAACAGGGAAAGCCAGAAGGGATGGATCCGCATTTTGTTACCCGGACTCAAGGGGCCAGACATTGTCAGCTCAGCCAGAATCGGGCATGATCAGAGGGGCCCTGGGGACCATATCTAACGTCCACCACATCCGTGTACACTAAGGAGTTGCAGAACAGGTAATCTATTCTTGATAGAGCACCTCTGGAGGGGGTGAAGCAGGAATATTCCCTGGCAGTGGGATTCCTAGCCCTCCATACCTCTATCCAGCCCATCTCCCGAGAAATCCTAGCAAGGGTTGAAGAATCCCCTCCCAACCCACCTCTGTCAGCCCCGCCGCTAAACCTATCCGCAGCTTCGCTCATCACCTGATTGAAGTCTCCCATACACAAGAAGCGGGCGGCAGGGTATTGAGTCACAAAACCTACCACCGCTTGCAGCAAGGAAAGAGAGGCAGGGGGCGGGTTATATAGGTTGACAATCACATATGGAAGGGTGTCTATGTAGGCAAATACAAAAATATACTGACCCCCCTGATCTACAACCGACCTTTGGATCTCACACCGGAGGCTCCTGTGAAACAGTAGGGCGACCCCCCTAGAGTGTGAGCTGCCATAGGCATTAAATAAATGGTGAGCCCAAGGCTTCTTCAACCTGTGGCCCGTTTCTGGGGTGAGATGGGTCTCCTGAAGTCCCAATATCTGGGGGTTAAAGGACCTGATCTGGGAAAACACTGCAATCCTCTTTCTAGGATCCCCCAGCCCTCTGACGTTCCAGGACATGACTCTCAAGGGGGCCATATCGACGTGTCGTAGGAATCTCTGACATACACCCTCCCATTGGCTGCATTCGCCCCCAGATTAAGCATCTGAACCCTCCATGTCAGCGGCCATTCTGCAATTGAAACGGTTAGTGATAGCCATACTTGATACGAGCAAACAGGAGCATACTGTAACACAACATATAACGAGAACATGAACAACCTGAGTGTGTCAGGCTTTAGGCCAGCTAAAGCTGTTAATACCACACAGGTGACGCTCCCACCCCCCTTGCAGCACAATAATGAAAACCGCCATCCACTTCTCCAACAAAAGGAGCGCAAATAAACATCATCCATTAATCGCATCGTAAGTGTCCCCATAATTCTCTTCTGAGACCAACAAAACAGTGCATTAACGTCACCTCAACGCAGCAAACATTAAGGCCAGTATCAGCATCAAAGCCTTTCGAATAACAGGGTCCCGCACTTTGCAGACATGTGGGGGCACATAGTACTTGCGATGCGAACGGCGAGCAGATCAACGCGGCGGAGGGCGCGCAGCCATCCTCGAGGCCCAGTCCTCGGCCTCCCTTGGGTCGTTGAAGAAAACGGTCTTCTCTCCGTCAATCACCCTAAGGCGAGCTGGGTAAGCCATTGAATATTGTAGATTCAGCTCACGGAGGCGACGCTTGACTGCAACAAAGGTAGCTCTCCTCTTCTGGAGATCCGCGGAGAAGTCCGGAAAGAGGGAAATTCTAGCATTCTCATGCCGGATGTCTTGCTTGCTCCTAGCCTGGCTGAGGATGAGATCCCGATCTCTCCAGTTTAAGAGGCGCACCAGAAGCGGTCTGGGGGGGGGCTCCGGGTGGTGGTTGCCTGGCGGGGACACGGTGGGCCCTTTCCACAGCGTAGGCTGATGTAAATGATGCCTCCGGGAACTGCTCTCTGAACCAGGTTTCCAGGAACGCCGCTGGGTCTCGTCCCTCAGCCTTTTCAGGTAGGCCCAGGATCCGCACATTATTGCGTCGCAACCTATTTTCTAGGTCGTCACACTTCTGCTGCCATTGGCCCACCGCTCGCTCTAGCACCTGCACTCTCCCCTCCAATGGTCTGGTCGAGTCCTCCAGGGCCGAGACCCGATCTTCAGTGGTCTTGACTCGGTCCCTCAGCTGTTGCATGTCATGGCGTAGCAGGCTGACATCGACTCTCACCTCCTCCAGCTTGCCCGTGAGCGAGGACTGACACGATGATATCGCCACCAGCAGCTGATCATATGCCGCCTTGAGGGTGAACTCGGGCTCGGTGGGCTCTTCAACCTCCGCCTGCTGCGCAGCCTGTCCTCGGGTAATCGCAGCACGCGAGGGTGAGGCAGGCGCGGCGCCATTTTGGGCCTCGGACCGAGCGAACTCCTTCAGCCTCTCTGCGGCTGTTTGTGCTTTGTTGGGCCCCATTACTGGTGTGCGGGGTCTCCTCCTGCGTTTACACACCGTCCAATCTGAGCCTGGGGTCAGGCAGTTTGTCAGGATGGCGAAGGATTGCAGAGGGTGTACGCGTGCTCTCATGCCGGCAGTTGGCCACGCCCCCCTGAAATGCAGATTTTTAAGGTTACTTTTAGGATGCCTGCACATGGTGCAGATTTTCATGTGAAAAAAAGCACTGTGTAATAGAGTACCAGCAAAGTGTATGAGATTAGACAAATCTCATCTACACGTTCTTTTTACCTTAGGTGCAGAAATTTACCTGATATGTGGATTTTTAAATCTGCGGCATGTCAGGTGTTGCTGCATTTTTCTTGAGTGGATTTCACCCTTTTCAATTTAAGGATGAGATCTGCAGGAAATTAAAAATAAAATTCCTTCCCGACTCCAATCAGGCAATCAGAATAACTCCCTGGATCAACGACCCCTCTCTAGTAGCTATAGCCTGTAATATTATTAAGCTCCAGAAATACGTCCAGGCCCCTCTTGAATTCCTTTATTGTACTCACCATCACCACCTCCTCAGGCAGAGAGTTCCATAGTCTCACTGCTCTTACCTTTTCTATGTTTGTGTACAAACCTTCTTTCCTCCAGACGCAGAGGATGTCCCCTCGTCACAGTCACAGTCCTGGGGATAAATAGCTGATGGGATAGATCTCTGTACTGACCCCTGATATATTTATACATATTAATTAGATCTCCCCTCAGTCGTCTTTTTTCTAAAGTGAATAACCCTAATTTTGATAATCTTTCAGGGTACTGTAGTTGCCCCATTCCAGTTATTACTTTAGATGCCCTCCTCTGGACCTTCTCCAGCTCTGCTATGTCTGCCTTGTTTACAGGAGCCCAGAACTGTACACAGTACTCCATGTGTGGTCTGACTAGCGATTTGTAAAGTGGTAGGACTATGTTCTTATCACGGGAATCTATGCCCCTTCTGATGCAACCCATTATCTTGTTGGCCTTGGCAGCAGCTGCCTGACACTGGTTTTTGCAGCTTAGTTTGCTGTTTATTAAAATTCCTAGATCCTTTTCCATGTCAGTGTTACCGAGTGTTTTACCATTTAGTATGTACGGGTGACTTGCATTTTTCCTTCCCATGTGCATAACTTTACATTTATCAGTGTTAAACCTCATCTGCCACTTATCTGCCCAAGCCTCCAATCTTTCTAGATCCCTCTGTAGTAGTATACTGTCCTCATCAGTGTAAATTACTTTACACAGTTTAGTGTCATCTGCGAAAATTGATACTTTACTATGCAAGCCTTCTACAAGATCATTAATAAATATATTGAAGAGAATAGGGCCCAATACTGACCCCTGAGGTACCCCACTAGTGACAGTGACCCAATCTGAGTGTGTACCGTTAATAACCAACCTCTGTTTTCTATCACTGAGCCAGTTACTTACCCACATACAGATGTTTTCTCCCAGTCCGAGCATTCTCATTTTATATACTAACCTTTTATGTGGTACAGTGTCAAATGCTTTGGAGAAGTCCAGATATACGACATCCATTGATTCGCCGCTGTCAAGTCTAGAACTTACCTCCTCATAGAAACTGATTAAATTAGTCTGACATGACCGATCCCTCACGAAGCCATGCTGATATGGCGTTATTTGCTTATTTCTGTTGAGATGATCTAATATAGCATCTCTCAGAAAACCTTCAAACAGTTTACCCACAACAGATGTTAAACTTACCAGCCTATAGTTTCCAGGCTCTGTTTTTGGCCCCTTTTTGAATATTGGCACCACATATGCCATGCGCCAATCCTGTGGGACATTCCCTGTCAGTATAGAGTCTGCAAATATCAGAAATAAGGGTCTGGCTATGACATTACTTAATTCCTTTAGGATACGGGGGTGTATGTCATCCGGTCCTGGCGATTTGTCTATTTTAATCTTTTTAAGTCGCTGATGTACTTCTTCCGGGGTCAGACAGGACACTTTTAATGGGGAATTTATTTTTGCATTCTGCATGTCATCTGACAATTTATTTTCCTCAGTGAATACATTGGAGAAAAAAATATTTAACAGCTTTGCTTTCTCCTCATCGCTCTCTGCGACTTTCCCCTCATTACTCTTTAAAGGGCCGACACCTTCAGATTTATACTTTTTAACATTTATATAATTGAAGAACATTTTAGGGTTAGTTTTACTCTCTTTGGCAATTAATCTCTTGGTCTCTAGTTTGGCCGCTTTTATTTGTTTTTTACATGTTCTATTTTTTTCCTTATAGTTTTTCATTGCTTCCGTGCTCCCCTCCTGTTTCAGTGAATGATATGCTTTCTTTTTGTCATTTATTGCTTTCTTTACAGTTCTATTTATCCACATTGGTTTCTTTTTGTTCCTTAACCTTTTATTACCATACGGTATGTACCTCTCACAATGAGATTTTAGGATGTTTTTAAAGATATCCCATTTTGTGGTTGTATTTTTATTTTTGAGGACTTTGTCCCAGTTAGTTTGGCCTATGGCCTCTCTTAGTTGGCTAAATTTAGCTTTTTGGAAGTTTGGTATTTTTGTTCCTCCCTGTAGAAACGCTCTTTTGAATGATAATTGGAAGGTTATTACTTTATGGTCACTATTTCCCAGGTGTCCCCCAACCTGTACGTCTGTTGTTCTGTCGGGCCTATTGGTTAATACTAAGTCCAGTATGGCCGTCCCTCTAGTCGGGTCCTGAACCAGTTGGGAGAGGTAATTGTCTTTGGTTATTGCCAAGAACCTGATTCCCTTATGAGATATACAAGTTTCAGTTTCCCAGTCTATATCTGGGTAGTTGAAGTCCCCCATAATAACCACCTCATTATGATTTGCCGCCTCGTCTATCTCGTTTAGTAGTAGATTTTCTGTGGACTCTGGTATATTAGGTGGTTTATATATATTAGGTGGTATGAGATTGCACAAACCTCATGTACTCTTTGCCGTGCGGATTTAGAAATCTGCAGCATGTTGGCTATATTTGTAGCTTTGGTGTGGATTTCACTATTTTCAAAGGAAGGGTAAGATCTGTGGCAAAACTGACCTAATACACACCGAAACCCGCAATTAACACTTGTGGTTTTTGGTGGGGTTTTGGGTTCAAAGACATAAATTTGTGTGGATATTCTGTACGTTCACCTGCACACTTTGCAGATTATGTGCAGTTTTTCCACATGGATGTTTCTGTGGAAAAAAACAACGCATAATACAGTGCCAGCAAAGTGAATGAAATCTGACACACCTCATGTACATTTAGCATATTTTTTCCAAGGAGAAAATCATCTGCTGTTCCCATTTTGAAATGTACAGCGTCAGTTATGTGTGCTGGTTTTAGTGTGGAATTTGCAATGTATAGGATGAAATCCATGGCAAATCTGCAGTAAAATACACAACAAATTTGCATGTAACACATAATTATGCCAGGTTTTCATTGTGGATTTGGTTCTCTTGAACAGTGTGTCCACCTACATGAAGATTGCATGGAGCAATAAGTCATATGGACAGGGAACATATCCCAACACCAAATAAAAGGAATACAAAAATCCTAATCTATTTTGGTGGGGGTATCTATGTAGATACTGTTACACAGTAAAGGGAATTGTATGTGGAGGCAGGTATTTTCCTCTCAGTGTGTGCTGCTGGACAAATTAGCAGTCAGGTAAGGTCGAACCTTTGTGTCAGGTGGAGGTGGGAGTCACTCTCGTGGTGGCTCTGCTGGACTCAGGGAGTCGGGTGACCTTTGTGAGGACTTCCCTGGTGCAACCCACTGAGTGTACGGGATGGAAAGTCGGGGTGTTCAGCATACATGGGGATTTAAGAGTACCCCACTGCTCTGGTGTACCAAATCACATGTGCCAGCAGGCAGATCCAGCATGCACTATAAAGTGATACTAGGAAGAGACTTTCCATTGTTTCCAGCCCTGTGACCGGCCGTTGTACATACTGATCCCCGGGAGATAGGGAAAGCTCCAGTAGCGAGGCATGGGCCGGTTGTGGTGTTAGAACACCAGAAACCCAAGGCGGAGGGGCCCACGGTAGGTCCAGTGGGTGAGGGGGAGACAATCCCACTGAATAGGATAGGTAGCATAGGAAGATAGCTCAGCCAGACCAAAATCGGGCCTATAATCGAGCATCTGGGGTCCGTAACTGTTGCCTGGGAGATCCGGTTTTAGTTTTTGGGCCTCCTGTACAGTATGTTCCTCGCTAGGTGGCAGGGACCCTATAAAACATAAGAGAAAGTTGGAGACACAATATACAAGGTACGCCAGTCAGGTCGGCAAAAGCCGAGGCAGGTCTACCATGTCAATTTACTAAAACCTTGGAAGGTTAGGGAGACCTGTACTGAGAACACCCCTCGGCTGTTCTAGGGGAAGAGATTCCGGTCCCTCTGCTACAGGGGAAGCGGCTGCCACAGAAAAGATTACTGACAGCCTTTTCCGCTAAACAGACTCAGGGGGTCAGGGAGTTCGTTAGTCGGAACACAGATGTGTTCTCTGACCTCCTTGAACTCCCTTCCGTAACCCACCGTGATGTTGTCACTGAGCCCCAGGCAAAAGTCTGGTTAAAGCCGTAACGGGTGCCCGTGGCTCGGCGGAAAGCCATCTCTGAAGTAGCGATACGGAGTTGGCCACGGCCCGTCACCACCTGGACAAAGAGAGAATGTCCCGGGTCACCAGATGGTTCTGGTCACTGCAGAACTTTGAGTTCATGGTGGAGCACAGAGCAGGCCGGTTGCAGGGAAACGCGAAGGCACTGTCCCGGGTGCACTGTTTATGCATGTGTTCACCCCCTCAAAGTTGAACAAAGGGGGGGGTATGTGACACAGTAAAGGGAATTGTATGTGGAGGCAGGTATTTTCCTCCCAGTGTGTGCTGCTTGGCTAATTAGCAGTCAGGTAAGGTCAAACACCAGACTGGATCGCAGGTGCCGGTCCGGGTTTTTGTTAACACCTAGCTGCCTTTAAAAGACAGCTGGGTTCATGCAGCTGGGATCTCTGTATTGTGATCTGAGGCTTGTGCAGAGGAGGAGGGCAGAGACCCTATGTGAGGGGAAACAGGCCGACTAAAGCCTGCTGATGGACTCTAGTTGGCAGAACAGGCCGCATGGGGTGAACTGACACCAATCCTGCAAGGTGACATTTTTGCTTGAAAGTGTTCTTTTGTTCTGTGAACATTCTAACGTGTGAATAAACACTGAACTTTTGGTGTACAAACTGGTTGGTGCCTCTATACTGCGTCCGCTTATCCTGTTTACCAGAACGAATCCCCACAGTACATAGAAATAAAATAGGTACATATGAGATTGTAGATATTATAGACATGATAATGATTGATAGACATAGAGGGATGGATGGATAGATATAAGAGATAAATAGATACAGTATGAGAATGATAGATAGATATGAGATATATAGATAGATAGGTAGACAGACATATAGACAGACTGACATGGATACATATGAGAGATAAATAGTTACAGTATGAGGATATGTAACACCCCAGAGTGATGTTACCACTTCTGCAACTTGCTTTTTTCTTTTATGGTCTAACCTGTATGTCACCTATATATTTATTTCCAGGTCCCTCAACATTGTGCATTTATAATAATGTTATGCAACTGTTTATTTCATGTGCCTGGTTCACCAGCAGGTGGCAGCGTTTCTGGCAGAGCTATCTTAGATAGAATGGAACTTACCCGCCCCCCCCCCCCCCCCCCCCGGAGAGAAGTGGGTTAGTCCTACTTCCTGCAAGAAGGGTGGGGACCAATTAGAGTTAGAGTTTAGTTTACCCCCTGCAAGAGGAAGGGTGTGAAGGGGTATGTCTTTGCTGGACGTGCCCACTCCAGCCAGAGCACCTTAAGCTCTGCTGGCCATGGAGGTAGAAGCCTAAAGCCTCAGGAGCCAGGAGTAAAGTTTCTTGGCTGACGATAAGAACAACTAAAAAGTGAAGTGCAGCATAAAGAAGAAGCCAAGTTATGCAGTCAGCTTGTCAGTACAGCAGAGTGAGAGAAGGATAGAGCAGAGTGGAGTTTGCCTGCCAGTTTAATGCTAAATCCTGCTGGAACCAAGACAAAGCCTGAGAACTGTTTGAAGAAACATTTATTCAAAGTAAAGCTGCCATAAAATTTCATCTGAAGGTCTGGACTCAATTTCTTTCCAATCCCTTAATAAGACTTGCCGCAAGGCCGGATCCGGAATTAATGCCCATTGAAAGGCATTGATCCGGATCCGGCCTTAAGCTAAAAGTCGTTTCGGCGCATTGCCAGATCCGACGTTTAGCTTTTTTAGAGTGGTTACCATGGCTACCGGGACGCTAAAGTCCTGGCAGCCATGGTAAAGTGTAGCGGGGAGCGGGGGAGCAGCATACTTACCGTCCGTGTGGCTCCTGGGGTGCTCCAGAGTGACGTCAGGGCGCCCCACGCGCATGGATGACGTGATTGCATGGCACGTCATCCATGCGCATGGGGCGCTCTGACGTCAATCTGGAGCGCCCTGGGAGCCGCGCGGACTCTAAGTATACAGCTCCCCCGCTCCTACTATGGCAACCAGGACTTTAATAGCGTCCTGGGTGCCATAGTAACACTGAAAGCATTTTGAAGACGGATCCGTCTTCAAATGCTTTCAGTACACTTGCGTTTTTCCGGATCCGGCGTGTAATTCCGGCAAGTGGAGTACACGCCGGATCCGGACAACGCAAGTGTGAAAGAGGCCTTAGTTTACTCTCTTTTCTATCATCATCCCCCAACCTGGAGTCCCCACAGTGTTATCCTACTGCTCACTGTGCCTCGGCCCCAATACCACAAATACTGTCCTGAAGAAATAATAGTGCCCCATAGTAATAGTGCTCCTCCTTGTCCCACCAATAGTAATTCCCTTCTAGAATGCCCTCATTAGTAATACTGCCCCCCACACTGCCTCACATTATGTAATCCCCCCCACCCTGCCCCACATTAAGTAATTTGCCCTCCACACAGAGTCACATTATGTAATTTGCCCCCACACTGCACCACATTAAGTTATTTGCCCCCCACACTGCCTCACATTAAGTAATTTACCCCCACATTGTTATTTGCCCCCGCACTGCCCTCCATTATATAATTTGCCGCCACTAAGTAATTTACCCCCACACTAAGTAATTTTGTCCTTACACTGCCCTCTATTATGTAGTTTGCCCGCCACACTGCCCCCCACTAAGTAATTTACCCCCACACTAAGTAAATTTGCCCCCACACAACTTAATTTTGCCCCCAGACTGCCCTCCATTATGTAGTCCATCCCCCCGTACTTGTGTCGCTGATCCTGTACAGTCTGTACTTGCCGGCTGCGCGAGCATGAGTTCATTTAAGTTCAGTGTCTTCGTCTTCCTGCGGCGCGTGATCCCGTGAGACCCACCACGGGAGGTTACGGGTCTCGCAGGATTGCGCGCCGAAGTGACTGAACTCATGCCCGCGCAGCCGGCAAGTAGAGGATCAGATTAGCGACACAAGTACAAGGGGGCGGGTGCTAGTGGTGTTGGGAACTTAGGTCCGGCGGGTGACACCCCATCAGGCTGGTGTCATCCGATGCTGCCCCCCCCCCCTCACCACTGTGTATTCCCTATATAAAAATGACAAAAATTTAAATGGGACGTAACCTCTTACGGACACAGGGCGTTCCTGTACGCCCTGTGTATTTCTGATCACCGCCGCGCAGCCTGGATGCCTGCTGAAATCAATCAGCAGGCACCCTGGGACAATGCCGAGAGGGGTTCTGTGGCAGCGCCTTTGGAAGTTTCTGATGGACCGCAGGGATCAGAAACTTCAAAATGACCTAAATTTTTGAATTTCCAGGATGGCCGAGTGGTTAGCAAGCAGAGTGTCAGCGCATTGCTGACACACTGCTTTAAATGGCTGACATCTGTGCTGTGATGTCAGCCGTTTAACCCCTTCCATGTCGCGGTCTGTAGGAACCGTTGTATGTAAGAGGTTAACAGGGAGGGAGCTCCTTCCCTCTCCCATTGGGGTCTGCTATGCCATTTCAGCCCCCGATTCTTGACAGTATCACAGAGGGAGGGGGCCCCCTCCCTCCCCATCACCCGCTGCTCTGTTGTGGCAGTGGGTGATGGCTACCATGGCAACCGGATGCCTTCACAGGCTTCTGGCTTTCCATGGTGCTGATCAGACTTCTGCTAATGGCAGAAGTCTGATCAGACTAAGTGAAAATACAGTACAGTACAATACATAGTGTACTGTATTATACAGACATCAGACCCACTGGATCTTAAAGAACCAAGTGGGTCTGGGTCAACAACAAAAAAAAAGTGGAAAAACAAAACAAAACATTTATCACTGATTAAAAAAAAAAAAAAAAAAAAGGCACTGCACATATTAGATATTGCCGCGTCCGTAATAACCTGCTCTATAAAAATATCACATGACCTAACCCCTCAGGTGTGAATACCGTAAAAAAAAATATAAAAAAATAAAGGTGTCACCTTACATCATAAAAAGTGTAATAGCAAACTATCAAAAAGTCATACGGCCTCCTAAAATAGTGCTAATAAAACAGTCATCTAATCCCATCTAATCCCGCAAAAATCATATCCTACTCAAGATTATCCCCCAAAAAATAAAAAATATATGACTATGGAGATACTAAAACATTATTTTTTTTGTTAAAAAAAATGAAATAATTGTGTAAGTACATAAAAAAAAGTTAGCAAATTAGGTATCGCCGCGTCTGTAATAATCTGCTCTATAAAAATACCACATGATCTAACCTGTCAGATGAATGTTGTAAATAACAAAAAATTAAAACCGTGCCAAAACAGCTATTTCTCGCCACACAAAAAGTGTAATATAGAGCAACCAAAAATCATATTTACCCTAAAATAGTACCAACATAACTGCCACTCTATTCCGTAGTTTCCAAAATGGGGTCACTTTTTGAGAGTTTCTACTCTAGGGGTGCATCAGGGGGGCTTCAAATGGGACATGGTGTCAAAAAACCAGTCCAGCAAAATCTGCCTTCAAAAAAACATATGTCATTCCTTTCCTTCTGCGCCCAGCTGTGTGCCCGTACAGCAGTTTACGACCACATATGGGGTGTTTATGTAAATTATAGAATCAGGGCCATACATTTTGAGTTTTATTTGGCTATTAACCCTTGCTTTGTAACTGGAAAAAAATGGATTCAAATGGAAAATCTGCCAAAAAAGTGAAATATTGAAATTGTATCTCTGTTTTCCATTAATTCTTGTGGAACACCTAAAGGGTTAAGATTTGCTTCTAAACTTCTAAGCTTTATAAAGTCCCCCAAAAATAAAATGGCATTCCCAAAATGATCATAAGGGGATTGTAAATTAATACCTATTTTGGAGGTAATTACTATGTATAATAGAAGTAGAGAAATTGAAATATGGAAATTAGCAAATTTTTCAATTTTTTTTGTAAATTTGGATTATTTGTATAAATACAAATTTATTTTTTTCACTCCATTTATCATGTGTCATGAAGTACAATATGTGATGAAAAAAAAATCTCAGAATGGCCTGGATAATTAAAAGCGTTTTAAAGTTATTCACACATAAAGTGATACTGGTCAGATTTGCAAAAAATAACCTGGTCCTTAAGGTGAAAATTAGCCCGATCCATAAGGGGTTAAAGAGGGAAAAAGATAAAATAGTCTGTTTTCACTTTTTTTTATTCAATTTGACAAATGTCATATATCACGTAAACAAAATTAATAAAAAGGCACTTACTAATGTATTGTGATTGTCTATATTGCTTCCTTTGCTGGCTTAATTAAATTTTCAATCATATTATACACTGCTCATATCCAGGCATCATGACCACCCTGCAATTCATGAGCGGTGGTCATGCTTGCACACCATAGGAAAAAGTGTCAGCCTCTCTGGTGGTTGTGACCATGGGAATACTTACAGAAACACCTAAGAAAATATGAAAACAGACTATTTTTTCTTTTTACATTTTCCCAAAAATAATAAATATATCAGGGGGAGAAAACAGAACTGGATCGCACATCCACAATGCTATTCTTTGATCAAACTCGCTACTCAGCATCCTATTGAAGTGTACAGCCCCCATACTACATGCTGTACAAGAGGCATTAGTGTACATTTTGATCAAAAAGCATAAGCCCACTCACCACACCAAGGTCGCCTCTTTGAGTGGGAACTACTCTGACAAAAAGGCGCAGCACAATGCGTGACAAAGTGGCACTTCCCTAGTACACGGCGGGACCCAGGAGTCAAACAAAGAAATGTGTCAGCCTCTCTGGTGGTTGGGACCGTGGGAATACTTACAGAAACACTTAAGAAAATATGAAAACAGACAATTTTTTTCTTTCTTCATTTTCTCAAAAACAAAAAATAATTAATTATAAAATTTCTCTATTTTCTCATTTATCACAAAAAATAAAAACATAAAAAAACGCAGACATTATCTAAATGACCAGATAGGAAAATAAAAGTTATGGCATTTAAAGACACATGTACTAAATAATTGGAAGATGTGTCTGTTAGGGAAGGGGGGGGGGGGGGGGGGGGGGAAATGGTCTTGAATTAGTCAATAATTATTGTCATTTACTTAGAGAAGATTAAAAAACGAAAGAAAATGGCATTTCTCTGTAAGCAGAAGGAGCTGTTCCCTGACTATAAACTTCAAGCACATTTGACCACAGGACAGCAGAACCATCGTTCGACCAATAGTTTTCAATGCTGATTTGTGTAGTAGTCTGCCCTCTCGCTCTCATCCAAGACTCCAGAATTTTAATTAGGCTTTCCTTCACAAAGATTCACTTCACGGCATAGCCCCGTACCTAAACTCCCAGGCTTGATGGGGCCCAACCTTGTAATGTACTGTGCACCGCAGTTGAGCAAGCCATATAGCAGAGCAAGTTTTCATTGCAACTTTAATTCTGATGCCCTTTCCTTAGGTTAGGCCATCACTGCTTGATTTCTTGGAGTCTGCCATGTCCCCTTCATAGTATACACAGGCACAATGCACAGCCCCTTTCTGCAGAACATGCACAATTCTAATAGGCCACACATCCTTTACATGAAATGGCACTGCCCCCTCGGTGTACATTTGGGTGCCAGAGCTGCATCTAATCCCACACACAGGTTCATGGGGAACTATAGTACGGGAAGTGCCAGAATGCTTCTGTGATGCCCAGGAGATTTGCCAACTCATGCAATAGATCTTAATTTTTCAGGAGCCTCCTGGATATTCTTTTTTCTTTTTATCCCAAATACAGAATTAAATTAAACATATCACAAAAAAAGTTAAATACAAAAGCAGAGAAATAAAATTTTTGAAAAAGAGTCTCTTAATGGCTTGGATAATTAAAGCATCCCAAAGTTACAGATTTTTAAAACCAAGTTCTGTCAAAAAGGTGAAAAATAACAGGAACGGGATAAAATCCATCTAGTGAGATTAATAATAATGCTTATTTACAGCATAGTGAAATTTAAAAAAATGTTTTCTTTTAACCATATGTACCGTGCTATAAACAATAAAGTTGAGGTATTTCAGGGGAAAAAGAGAAAAAGTATGGACACTAATGGGAAATTTAAAAGTTGCATCAACCCTACCAACACTTTGCTATGGGGGTAATAATTGGTTCTTTAATCAAGAAAATGCAGTCCACCTCACAGTCGCACACATCAGTTGTACTGCACTCAGGGCTCGGGCTGTTATGTGCTCCTCCAGTCCCAGGCTGTAGAGAACAGAGAACAGAGAGCTGCTAATTGGTGGATTTGAATCTGATCAACCAATCAGCACTTCCCCTCAGAAACATGAATGATAATTGCTGTTACAAACTGTCGTGCCTGGTTGCCGGTTGCAGGAGGAGGAAGGTCTCTCCCAGCATTGCTGCATCACCCCCCCCCCCCCCCTCTGTCTGCAAGAGAGAAGCACCCGTGTGTCTGTAGTGACATCTGCCCCCCCCCCCTGCATCACCCCCCCTCCTTTAGATCATGGTAAGTTCTCAGTCAGACATTGCAGGAGGGGGATCATTACTGTACCAGGGAACTGTAAGGAATGATTTCTGTGTATGAAGAGGTTCATCTAAACCACTGCATAAGACGAGTGGAGCTTGTTCATAGCAGCCAATAAGGTTCCAGCTTTCAGACCATTTGCAAAGTGCCTTTGGTTCATCTATTCACTGCCCTCTTTATTGTACTGGTCACTTCCCACCCTAATTTAGAGATCACTGCCTTATCTTACAATTCACTTCCATATATTACTGGTCACTGTCCTAACTTACTGGTTATTATCCTACCTTACTGGTCTCTAGCCACCCTATTTTACTGCTAACTGTCCTATCTTCAATTCACTGAGATTAATGATATAGAACACCAAATAAGATATGTTGGGAATTATGGGTTATCTCAATGTCCTGTTTTTGGGTATGGTCATAAATCAGTAAAATCCGTTTTTTGATACTACAATTAGGGTTATGGATGATATTTATTGTGGGTGACTCTCACAATTTACCCATTATTAATTACTGTATTGCCCATTATTGTATGTATCAGTGGTCTTAACAGTCTGACATTTCTACTGTCCTGTCTTACTGGTCATTACCCTATCTTACTGGTTATTATTCATCCTATCTTACTGGTCTCTGTCCTATCTTACTGCTTACTATCTCCCCTATCTTCCTGGATGCTGCTCTATCTTACTGGTCAATGTTCCCCCTATTTCACTGGTCACACAAACAACAGCAACCATGATAACACCAAGGTAAGGAGAGGCGATGATTAAGGCTACTTTCGAACTGGCGTTTTGGCTTTCTGTTTGTGAGATCCGTTCAGGGCTCTCACAAGCGGTCCAAAACTGATCAGTTTTGCCCTAATGCATTCTGAATGGAAAATGATCCGATCAAAATGCATCAGTATGCCTCAGTTTGCCTTCGTTCCGTCTCCATTCCGCTTTAGTGTCCGTCTGACGAAACTGAGCCGCAATGTAAGTCAATGGGGACGGATCCGTTTTCTATGACACAATCTGGCACAATAGAAAATGGATCCATCCTCCATTGACTTTCAGTGGCGTTCAAGACGGATCCGTCGTGGTTATGTTAAAGATAATACAAACGGATCCGTTCAGAACGGATGCAGACGGTTGTATTATCTGAACAGATCCATCTGTGCAGATCCATGACGGATCCGCACCAAATGCGAGTGTGAAAGTAGCCTAATTATTATGTCCGCTGCTTTTGGTAGTTCACAGCACAAGGAGACATTTATCATTCCTGTACACCAGAAAACTGATAAACAAAAGTTGCAAATTCTGTTTAAAATGTTTGTAAATCGCCACTCCATTTTTTTAAAGGGGTGGGCTTGGACATCAGCCCCAGAAGATTTACTTGATGTATGCCAGTTTTCTGCTGTAAATGATGACCGAAATCTATGGCAGCTGTGGGCTGTCCAAGAATTCATTCAGGGCGCATAGACTGTCAGAGGATGCACTTGATTTTTAACCAGGCATGAACTTCATGATAAATTAAATGCATACCCCCTGCTCTTGATACATTTCCCCTGAGATGTTTGGTGAGTGGTAAACAACTCCAAACATGTTCTGACAGTTGCTGGCTATTATGCGATGATGGGAGTTGTATTTCTACAGCAGCACTTGCTGAGCCAGAGGTTGGAGACCATTGTTCTAGAAGTTGAAATCATTTCTTGCATCAATCATTATCAGGGTTTTGGTTTATTTCTAGTTAACATCAAATTTTATATTTCTCCTCTATTGCCTCCACAATTGCCTGGAAATGATTTATATTTTGTATTCTTCCTTGCAGGTGTGTACATGTCCATTTTGTAGGAAGAATAACATCACAGCTGCAGAGTTCACCGTCTGATAGCCTAGCTCGACTGCCCACCTCTCCTGAGGATCCCTCTGTCGAGTGGAGGACATCATCTCTGAAAGAGGGTCCCACAGATGCATCCTAGCAGTTTGAGCTCCACTTACTCCAGGGTGGTACTTATGTTGGGATGCACCTCTGGCTGACTATCATCACTCTATAAGATATTGATGTAGGTGTGTGCTGTCAATAACCCCATAAAGATTTGTGAATGTTTAAATGAAATGGCTACTATCAGACAACCAGGAATGGATGTTTAACATCCCATGATCTTATGCAGCTTATCTGGATACTTCATGTGGTACGGGAAGTCTAAGTGGCCATTTATGGACAGGTAGGAAAGATAGTTAGCTAACAAATGAGAAATGCATATATGAGTGATAATGTAATGATCAAAAGAGGAGAAAATGTGGCAGGAAAGAATCAACTCTGATTTCTTGTATCAATCATTATCAGGGTTTCGGTTCATGTCTGGTTTCTTTTCACTTTCCTGCTTCTCCTCTATTGATATAACCTTCAATTATTGACTGGACATGAATAATATGTTATATTCCTAGTTGAGAGCGTGGATATGTCCATTTTGTAGGAAGGATGACATCACAGCTACAGAGTTGACCGTCTGATAGCGCAGCTCGACTGCCCACCTCTCCTGAAGACCCCTCCGATTTTTGAGAGTTGGGTGGAGGACATCATCTCTGAAAGAGGGTCCAACAGATGCACCCTAGCAGTTTGAGCACCACTCCTACAAGAAGAATCAATGCCCTAAAAGTGTGATTTCACCGGGGATTACTCTAGGGTGGTCCTTGTGTTGGGATACACCTCTGGCTGGCTGTCGTCATCCTTTTAGTTAGATAATTATGCGTGTGTGTGTTGTCAACAACTCCATAAAGATGTGTGAATGTTCAGATGAAATGGCTACTATGAGGCGGCCAGGAATGGATGTCTAACATCCGATGATCTATGCAGCTTATCTGTATACTTCATGAAGTACAGGAAGTCTAAGGGGCCTTTTCTAGACAGGTAGGATAGATAGTTAGCTAATAAATCAATGAGAAATACATATGTGTGATAATGTAATGATCAAAATGGTGAAAAACGTTAAAGAAATAAATTATTTCTGATACCCTGCCTGCCTGTAATCTAATTTCATTCATATTAATAATATATTCTGTGCTTGAGAAAATGATACTTATATACGCATGAAAACTTTTTTAAGAATAAGACCTCATATCTTGAGGACCCGTTGAGACAACCATCAACACCCCCACATTTCAAGAAGACAGAAGATAAGGACACATATCTCTGGAATATGACTGCTCGCATTCTAATTAGTTGTTTACCATGTTCAATACTACATGCTCTTTGCATGCTGTATGTGAGTGTATTGTAATCTTACAATATATTGTCATATTGCTTTATCGTAATTCCCTGCGGGGACCCTTAAAATGAGTGGAGAGTTAATTCTACTTGAGCTAGATGATCGCGTTAATTGTCTTATGAAGAATGCCTTCAGTTAAGTGGGCAACGTTAACTAGTTGTTGACTGACCATTTATATACATCTGGGGGGTGCATTTAACTCCACAAGGACGTTTCTGAGTGTCCTTGCAGAGTTAGGATACTTTCACATGTGCGCTTTCACATTCAGCTATTGAGATCCGTCATAGGATCTCAAAAGTGGGGAAAACGCTTCAGTTTTGTCTCCATTCATTGACAATGGGGACAAAACTGAACTGAAGGGAACAGAGTGCACCAAAATGGATTCCGTTCTGTTTCATTGTGTTCCAATGATGCAAACAAAAACACTGCAAGCAAAGCTTTTAAGTGCGTCGTGGGATGCAGAGCAAGACGGATGGTAAATAAATGGTGACAGGCACTCGGCTGGGATCCTGCTTTTGCGGATCCACCATTTACAGACAATAAAACTAATATGTATATTTACTCATATTCCTATGTAGTCTTACAGCCTGTCCACCTTATGCTGTAAGTAAAGACTTTATCTCTAGACCTCCATACATTTCCATGGAATTGACTGATTTGATTGTGTGAAGATTGGTGCTTATCTTATTTAACAATACCACAAGGGCCCAGTTGACCCAACATCTGGTATTAGCATAATTGAATTGGATGAAAAAATAGATGTTCCTACCACCACACAGCCTCCCAGATTCAGCAGAGCCGAAAGTCATCCATTATAAAATACAGAAGGATCAGAACAAAATGGGTTCCAAACTGAGTTTTTAGCAATGCCTGGATCTTGGCTCCTAGAGTTCGCGGAAGAAAAAAGCAGGCGGTAGACTGCCGATCCATCCCAGCAGAGGCCATACATCCTGGGCCAGAGGTTTAAAACTGTGTTTAAATGGGTCTTGCAAACATTTAGTAAGCTTACCATGTCAATTCATTTGAAGACCATTGGCCGGGATACCCAACTTTCTGCCTGGCCCTCAAGAACTCGGTGGTGGGCTTAGTTACCCCACCGTGGGCTTCATATTCCTCCCAGAAGCTCAATCTTCCTTCCTGGGGCTTTATCTCCACCCTGGGAAGTTCACCAGCGCAACTGTCATTCGGCACAATCCACCTTTCCCCATCCCCATGCCACATTTACATCCGCCAGTTGCGCTCACCCAGGTGCTTTTGGTCTACAGGCACATCAGATATACCAAGTGGACTGACATTCAGGGTTTCTCCGATTGCGCCCAATCATTCCAAAGAGAACCAGGATCTTTTTCATCAGCCTCTCAGCGTATTTGACTGGCCAGGTGTAGCACTCATTATCCTATTATTCATTTATGCCTTTAATAAGGCCTGAGGGCATTATTATACATATTACATCCCAATTCTGTAGAAATACTCACCAACTTCCGATTGCTAGTCATCTTTTTAATGCCCAATTGATAAGGGCCTGTCTAGTGACGTGTTCATATTAGAGGCTTTTGTAGACCCACAAAAACCCACACATGGGTGAATTTGTTAGGGCAAGAAGAGTTTCCAGTAAAGAGTCTGCATTTGAAAGGAAATGTGAACACATCATGACCAGATTGAGCAACCGCAGGTATAATGTCAATAATTTAAGTGGGGCCAAAGAAAGGTCTGATGCTTGAAGAACCTGTGTACACAACAATATCATCTCAAGATAGATTTACCTCTACATGTGACAAATTTCCCATTAGTTCACATTTTAGCCATATCTGTAAGGATATTGTGGCAGTCATCTGCAAATCCATCCTTGTCCTGTGTATGGATGCTGACCTACTTTTCATTTTACAAAAGAAAGTTATGTTTATATAACAAAAGAGCTGTTAAAGATGGAAATTCCCCCACCCCCCACACACAGCATTTAAAGGGGTTGTCCCACAGAAAATATTCTACAGTTTTCAAACCAGCACCTGGGTCTGAATACTTTTGTATTTATATGTAATTAAAAATTTTGCATAGCCACAGAGTTATTCAATAAAATGTATCTGTGTAGTGCCACCTGCTTTTTTTGTCCTGCTCACTGAGATGGCCGCACATGCTCAGTTTCATCCTTCAACTGGCTCCTGAGCTGTGATAGGGAGAGCATAAACATGCCCTCTTAGCTGCAGCAGAAAAGACACTCCCTTTGAGCTGCCAGCTTGATATAAATCTAGCAGAGCATTGAATGGGGAGACTTTCTGGCTGGTTCTAGCTTTGTTAGAAAGAGGTTGTCATGTACTCATGTACTATATGATTAATCACGAATAGGTCAAATGCTGCTACAGTTGCTGTAACTGAGATACTCTATTCTTATTATATAAATACCACACAAAAATCATCTGGGTGCAAGAGGTGGCAATAAAGGGAAAAAACTAGCACAACTAGAAAGCAAATGGATATTCATATTGGACACTTTGGCACCCAAAGGGCTGAATGAAAGCCTGGGATTTAGCTCCTTCCTGTAATTGCAGTGTCTATTAACACCTTAATGCCCCAGGACGAGATGGCTTGTCCTCAAACGCTGGCACTTAGTGCTCAAGAACGAGCGCTCTTGTCCTGGAGTCGTTCCTCCCCCGTGTGCTGGGTCTCCAAGGCAATTGTTAGCGTCTTAGAGTGTAAGACACTAACAGTTCAATACAGCACAATACAGATCAGACCCTGTAATGTTGAAGTCCCATAGTGGGACAAAAAATAAAGTGAAAAAAAGTTAATAAAATTAACAAGTAAAAAAATAAAAAAGCGTCATTTTCCAAAAATAAAGTTAAAAAAATAGGGAAAAGACATATAGACATATTAGGTATCTTTGCATCCGTATCGACCAGCTTTATAAACATATCACATGACCTAACCCCTCAGATTAATACAGTAAAAAAAAAAAATTTGATCTGTGCTAAATAAAAAAAAATTGTCACCTTATATCACAAAAAATACAACAGCAAGCGATCAAAAAGGCGTACGTCCATTAAAATAGAACCAATCTAACCGTCACCTCATCAAGCAAAAAATGAGCCCCTACTTGAGACAATCGCCCAAAAAATATAAAAACTATGTCTCAGAATATGGAGACACTAAAACATCATTTGTTTTGTTTAAAAAAAGCTGTTATTGTGTAAAACTTACATAAATAAAAAAAAGTATATATATTAGGAATCACCACGTCCGTATCGACCGGCTCTATAAAAATATCACATGACCTAACCCCTCAGATGAACACTGTAAAAAATAAAAACTGTGCTAAATAAACCACTTTTTGTCACCTTACATCACAAAAAATGTAATAGCAAGCGATCAAAAAGTCATATGCACCCCAAAATAGTGCCAATCAAACCATCATCTCATCCTGTAAAAATCATACCCTACCCAAGATAATCGCCCAAAAACTGAAGAAACTATGGCTCTTAGACTATGGAAACACTAAAACATGATTTTTTTTGTTTCAAAAATGATATTATTGTGTAAAACTTACATAAATAATAAAAAGTATACATATTAGGTATCGCCGCATCCGTATCGACCGGCTCTATAAAAATATCACATTACCTAACCCCTCAGCTGAACACCGTAAAAAAAAAAAAAAAAAAACTGTGCTAAAAAATTTTTTTGGGTCATCTTATATCACAAAAAGTGTAATAGCAAGAGATCAAAAAGGCATATGCACCCCAAAATAGTGCCAATCAAACCGTCATATCATCACGCAAAAAATGAGACCCTACCTTAGATAATCGCCCAAAAACTGAAAAAACTATGGCACTCAGACTATGGAGACACTAAAACATTTTTTTGTTTCAAAAATTAAATCATTGTGTAAAACTTACATAAATAAAAAAATTGTATACATATTAGGTATCGCCGCGTCCGTGACAACCTGCTCTATAAAAATACCACATGATCTAACCTGTCAGATGAATGTTGTAAATAATTTAAAAAAAACAGTGCCTAAAAAGCTATTTCTTGTTACCTTGCCTCACAAAAAGTGTAATATAGAGCAACCAAAAATCATATGTACCCTAAACTAGTGCCAACAAAACTTCCACCCTATCCCGTAGTTTCTAAAATGGGGTTACTTTTTTGGAGTTTCTACTCTAGGGGTGCATCAGGGGGGCTTCAAATGCGACATGGTGTAAAAAAAAAAAAACTGTCTAGCAAAATCTGCCTTCCAAAAACCGTATGGCATTCCTTTCCCTCTGCGCCCTGCCGTGTGCCCGTACAGCAGTTTACGACCACATATGGGGTGTTTCTGTTAATTACAGAATCAGGGCCATAAATAATGAGTTTTGTTTGGCTGTTAACCCTTGCTTTGTAACTGGAAAAAAAAAGGAAAATCTGTCAAAAAAGTGAAATTTTGAAATTGTATCTCTATTTTCCATTAATTCTTGTGCAACACCTAAAGGGTTATTAACGTTTGTAAAATCAGTTTTGAATACCTTGAGGGGTGTAGTTTCTTAGAGCAGATTGTTAAAGGGGAGGCCGTTGTCAAAGTCACTGTTAAAGGGGAGGCCGTTGTCAAAGTCACTGTTAAAGGGGAGGCCACTGTTCAAGTCACTCTTAAAGGGGCGGCCACTGGTCAAGTCACTGTTAAAGGGGAGGCCGTTGTCAAAGTCACTCTAAAAGGGGTGGCCACTGTTCTAGTCACTGTTAAAGGGGAAGCCGTTGTCAATGTTAAAGGGTAGGCCGTTGTAAAAGTCACTGTTAAAGGGGAGGCCGTTGTCAAAGTCACTCTTAAAGGGGCAGCCACTGTTCTAGTCACTGTTAAAGGGGAGGCCATTGTCAAAGTCACTGTTAAAAGGGAGGCCGTTGTCAAAGTCACTCATTAAGGGGCAGCCAGGTACAGAAAAACAGACAATTGTACGTAGAATAGCCTACAGTCTGTGGCAGCAGCATGGCAAGAGTCATTCAAAAAAATGCATTTTTAAAGAAATGGTCGGACCTTAAACGACATAGGATGGATCTGATCAAAGAGGTCAGAGATAAAAAATTGTCCAGGTACAATGCTTACATTAATTTTCTATCACCCACCTATTGTTATTTATGTGTTCAGTTATGCAAATAAGTATTTCTATCCCTTTACAACTGATTACTTAGTTCAGTGGTGTTGAACCAATGGAACGGGTGCTAGAGGCGGCACTCAGAGCCCTCTCTGTGGGCCGCATACCCTTGAAAAGGTCTAAGGCGTGCTAATCGGCTTTAGACATTTCCTACCATAAAGCTTCGCAGCCACACTATTAATAGCACAGTCAGCATATTGAATGTAGGCAGGCTGTTGCAGCAAAATGATAATTGTGTGGAAGACTATACTGGTATTCAGGTACAATGGTAACCTTGGCTAATTTAGTTGGTTTATATTGGGCAGACTAGATGGGCCAAATGGTTCTTATCTGCCGACACATTCTATGTTTCTATGTTTGGTTTTCTCTTCTGCCTAAAAGTTCTCCAGCACGGATTTAGTAAATGCTGGGACACGTAGCTGATTATTCCTTTAAAATATATACATACACTCACAGCGAGATACAGATATATGATGATATCCAATGTCAAAACAGTTGACTTGGTCCACTTCATTGGAATAACCCTGCAACAGTACCTTGCAAACCAATACCCCCTGAACCTCATCCTAGCTATTAACATACTCAACTGTAAACCATCTGAAAGACCTCATTTATAGTTTCATATAACACCAAATCAAGTAAAATCAAACATAGGGGTAATCATTATGCCATCCAGATCCCACCATAGATTAATTTGTGTACCGCTACATATATTTTTTTTGCTTTCCTTGTTTATCTTGGTATTTTTGGAAAATGTGTTCATTACAGGGGCTCCTCTTCCAAAAGTAAGCGCTAAGCACTGTAAAAAGAAGGTGGTGGTGAAAGAAAAGGAGATGACGGAGGATGAGGAAGATGACGAGGATGAGGAGCAGGAAGAGGAACAGGCAGGTCCATCAGGGCATCAGGCCCATAGCCCACCTGAGGCAGATGAGGTCCAGGAGGATGATGAGGAGGAAGAAGACGAGGTGGTGACCACCCCCCGCCAGGAGGGTAAATATATTCTGTTGATGTTTTAATAAAAAAAATGTCCCCACACACATACAGGTGTCAGTTTAGTCTTCACCACAGGCAGATTTTATTCAAGAAAACAATTATAAACGAGTTCAAGTTCAACCTCTAATTTTTATTCAGACTTCAAATATTACATAACCTAAAGTCCCACACTTTGCATTCACTCCAAGCAGTGTAACAAAAAGATTAGTAAATCACCACTCTTTAGGATCTGTCAGAGACCATGCTCATTTCTCTGCAGGTTCAGTTTTCACATCTCCTGTCCACACTTGAAAAGAACAACATTTTTAATACAAACTTTATTAGAATGGCTTGATGGAGTACAAGAGTTACCTGTGCAATAATATCTGTCTGGGCACTCAGTCCAAAAACCCGGACCCTAATTAAATCCACGTAAAAAGTTTATTTTAAAGCAAGCTGATGTTACTGGTGTACTGATTTCCGTAAAGTATCTGTCACAGCCACTATCTCTGGCTGTGACCTTCCGTCCTTGCTCGTTCGGCGCTCCTCGCTGAAGTTTCGTTTTCGTTTCTGTATGTTCTTTGTTATTCTTTATGGGTTAACTCCCCTGTGTTCCTATCTGGAGTTAATCCTCTCTGTCTGCTCCATGGGTGTGGCCTCTCTGCTGCACCCATGGAACCTGTATATAAGGCTGAGGTTTCCTCAGTTCTGGGTCAGCAAATTTTTTTAGAAGGACCTGTAGAGCTCTCTATTTCCCTGTGTTTCCCTCCTTGTATTCTGTTTGTGCAATAAACTCTGTTGTGACTGTACCGTATTGCTGTATGTTTTTGCTTGATGACGCGGAGGTCTCTCCTGAGACCTCCAACTTGTGACAGAATGAACAAGTAGGAAACCCACAGAGCACAGACAGACACGGATCCCATGGGTCAGCAGCATGGGAGAGTGAGTACAAACAAGGAGCAGGACAAGACAACACACACCAGGAGAGCTGACCCAGAACTGAGGAAACCTCAGCCTTAGGCCGAATGCACACGGCCGTTTTTTAACGGCCGTGAGCTGTCCATGGAACCGGCGGCCTGGATTCCTGCTGAGAGCAGGAGCGCACGGCTTCAGTGGTTGCTATGAAGCTGTGCGCTCCCTGCTGCCGCCACAGTACAGTAATACACTGGTATGATCTATACCAGTGTATTACTTTACTGCGGCAGCAGCAGGGAGCGCACGGCGTCATAGCAACCAATTCGGCCTTATATACAGGTTCCATAGGTGCAGCAGAGAGGCCACACCCATGGAGCAGACAGAGAGCATTAACTCCAGAGGAGCGCCGAACGAGCAAGGACGGAAGGTCACAGCCAGAGATAGTGGCTGTGACAGTATCTCAATGAGGCATACTATTTAATTTAAGATGTAACCAGCATCCAATATAAAAAAAAATTCTTAGAGTAAAAAATAAAGTTCACAAAACCATATTAATATTTATCTAAAAAATGGTGTAAAAAATATAAAGCAGGCAACAAAGAAGGTACAACACACAACAGTAATATAAAACATGAACACTGTAAAGTAATTAATCTACATAAAAAGCATTAACTTAATGTCACGGACGGTGTACAGGAAACAAGACAATGCAACATGCATATATGACTCACTGGATCCAAAGCTAAGGAACCAAAAGGGAGACCCCTGCACAAGACCTGGCACTTTCCCTGGCTGCTCAGCCTATGCAAAAATCCCAAAGGTGGATGGTTGCATATCCACGTACCTCGACTATATAACACCCTACAATAGTGAGGGGACACGACCACCGACTCCCTACACCAGACACGGAGGGAGTCAGGGTCACCTAGGATCCAGCAAACAGAAAATAACAGATAAATGTACAACACTTAACTTTAGTAGCAGACTGGGAAATAGGATCAGCATGCACACACACTCCAGGAAGAAGTATAAGCCGCCCAGTAATGCATCATGGGGAGGAATTTAAAGGGAAGCAATCAGTCTAACTACATGACAGCTGAGAGAGGCTAACGAGATGAGGAACTGAACACCACAACAAAGAAAACTCAAGGTTCTGAAAGGCTTCTGTCAGAGCTTCTCAGCTGTCTGGTTGTGACACTTAACTACTAAGTCCATAACCCTAAAGTCAAAAGAACTATTATTAATCCTAACTAAACCAATATATAACGGATTAACATAGTAACAGTACATAAGGCCAAAAAAAAGACATCTGTCCGCTTTTCAGTCGGTTGCTCAGCATTGCCGCCATGTCTGCTCTAGGCACCCACGCTTTTGATGAATATGGACGTCCATTTATTATCATCAAAGATCAAGATCGCAAATCTCGTCTGTCCGGATTGGATGCTCTTAAGTCTCACATTATGGCTGCTAAAGCTGTCGCAAACACTCTTAGGACTTCATTAGGACCGAATGGACTTGATAAGATGATGGTTGATCAGGATGGTCAAGTCACCATAACAAATGATGGGGCAACTATCCTTGGTATGATGGATGTTGATCATCAGATTGCAAAATTGATGGTTGAGTTGTCAAAGTCTCAAGATGATGAGATTGGTGATGGGACAACAGGAGTGGTTGTTCTTGCTGGAGCATTGTTGGAACAAGCTGAACAGTTGTTAGATCGTGGTATCCATCCTATCAGAATTGCAGATGGCTACGAACAAGCTGCCAGAATAGCTATTGAGAACCTGAATAAAATCACTGATGATTTTCCAGTTGATCCTGAAAATGTGGAACCACTTATCCAAACGGCTATGACAACACTTGGATCAAAAATAATTAACCGTTGTCACAGGCAGATGGCAGAAATTGCAGTGAATGCTGTTCTAACCGTTGCCGACATGGAACGCAAAGATGTGGATTTTGAATTGATTAAAGTTGAGGGTAAAGTTGGAGGCAAACTTGAAGACACAAAACTGATTAAAGGTGTAATTGTAGAGAAAGATTTCAGCCACCCACAAATGCCAAAGGAAGTGAAAGATGCTAAAATTGCTATTCTTACATGTCCATTTGAACCCCCTAAACCCAAGACAAAACATAAGCTTGATGTCACATCAGTCGACGACTACAAAGCACTTCAAAAATATGAAAGAGAAAAATTCCTTGAGATGGTTAAACAGATTAAAGATACTGGTGCCAACCTTGCTATTTGTCAATGGGGCCTTGATGAGGAAGCAAATCATCTCTTGCTTCAAAATGAGCTGCCTGCTGTCCGTTGGGTCGGAGGGCCAGAAATAGAGTTAATTGCGATTGCCACTGGAGGCTGCATTGTACCTCGATTCTGTGAGCTCACTCCTGAGAAACATGTTTCTGCTGGCATAGTTCGTGAAATTTCTTTTGGAACAACAAAGGATCGAATGCTGATTATAGAGCAATGTAAAAACTCAAGAGCTGTAACGATATTCATTAGAGGTGGGAATAAGATGATTATTGAAGAAGCCAAGCGTTCACTTCATGAAGCACTGTGTGTCATTCGCAATTTGGTACGTGACAGTCGCATTGTTTAAGGTGGCGGAGCTGCAGAGATATCCTGTGCATTAGCTGTAAGCCAGGCTGCTGACAAGTGTCCATCCTTGGAGCAGTATGCAATGCGAGCTTTTGCTGATGCTTTGGAAACCATCCCAATGTCACTTTCTGAGAATAGTGGTATGAACCCCATTCAAACTATGACTGAAATACGAGCAAAACAGCTGAAAGACAGCAACCCTGCACTTGGCATTGACTGTCTGCACAAGGGCACTAATTACATGAAACAGCAGCATGTCATAGAAACTCTGATTGGCAAAAAACAGCAGCTGTCCTTGGCAACACAAGTTGTTAAAATGATTTTGAAGATTGATGACATACGCAGACCTGGTGAAACAGAGGAGTAAAAATGCTTCTAAATTAAGCGACTATAAGCAAATTCCACTTGGCAGTTTCCAAAAGTTATTTATTGTGTAACACTTTTTCACATACGGTGTGTCTACTTCTATATAGAAAAATAAATTTGTCATCCTTGCAAAAAAAAAAAGACATCTATCCAATCTATCCATCCAGTTCGGCCTGTTATCAGAATAATTCCCTGGATCAACGACCCCTCTCTAGTAGCTATAGCCTGTAATATTATTACACTCCAGAAATACATCCAGGCCCCTCTTGGACTTTTTTAGTGAACTCACCATCAACACCTCCTTAGACAGAGAGTTCCATAGTCTCACTGCTCTTACCGTAAAGAATCCTTTTCTATGTTTGTGTACAAACCTTCTTTCCTCCAGACGCAGAGGATGTCCTCTCGTCACAGTTACAGTCCTGGGGATAAATAGATGATGGGAGTGATCTCTGTACTGACCCCTGATATATTTATACATAGTTATTAGATCTCCCCTCAGTCGTCATTTTTTCTAAAGTGAATAACCCTAATGTTGATAATCTTTCAGGGTACTGTAGTTGCCCCATTCCAGTTATTACTTTAATTGGCCACTTCTGATCCCTCTCCAGCTCTGCTATGTCTGCCTTGTTCACAGGAGCCCAGAACTGTACACAGTCCTCCATGTGTGGTCTGACTAATGATTTGTAAAGTGGTAGGACTATGTTCTCATCACCGCCATCTATGCCTCTTTTGATGCAACCCATTATCTTATTGGCCTTGGCAGCAGCTGCCTGTCACTGGTTTTTGCAGCTTAGTTTGCTGTTTATTAAAATTCCTACATCCTTTTCCATGTCAGTGTTACCAAGTGTTTTACCCTTTAGTATGTACGGGTGACTTGCATTATTCCTTCCCATGTGCATGACCATACATTTGTGAGTGTTAAACCTCATCTGCCACTTATCTGCCCAAGCCTCTAATCTATCCAGATCGCTCTGTAGCAGTATATTGTCCTCTTCATTGTTAATTACTTTACACAGTTTATTGTCATCTGCAAAAATTTGCAAGCCTTCTACAAGATCATTAATAAATATATTGAAGAGAATAGGGCCCAATACTGACCCCTGAGGTACCTCTCTAGTGACAGTGACCCAATCTGAGTGTGTACTGTTAATAACCACCCTCTGTTTTCTATCACTGAGCCAGTTACTTACCCACTTACAGACGTTTTCTCCCAGTCCGAGCATTCTCATTTTATATACTAACCTTTTATGTGGTACAGTGTCAAATGCTTTGGAGAAGTCCAGATATACGACATCCATTGATTCGCCGCTGCCAAGTCTAGAACTTACCTCCTCATAGAAACTGATTAAATTAGTTTGGCATGACCGATCCTTCATGAAGCCATGCTGATATGACGTTATTTGCTTATTTCTGTTGAGATGCTCTAAGATAGCATCTCTTAGAAAACCTTCAAACTGTTTACCCACAACAGATGTTAAACTTACCGGCTTATAGTTTCCAAGCTCTGTTTTTGGACCATTTTTGAATATTGGCACCACATTTGCTATGCGCCAATCCTGTGTGACATTCCCTGTCAGTATGAAGTCCGCAAATATCAGAAATAAGGGTCTGGCTATGACATTACTTAATTCCCTTAGTATACGGGGTGTATGCCACCCGGTCCTGGCAATTTGTCTATTTTTATCTTTTTAAGATCAGACAGGAATTCATCTGCTTTATACACCAATCAATGATTGTCTTTTAAAGTACCGTATTTTTCGCCCCATAAGACGCACTTTTTCTTCCCCCAAAATGGGGGAGAAATGGCCCTGCGTCTTATGGGGCGAATGCTGCCAGTTTTACATCGCTGGCAGCGATGTATGAGCAAAGCGGGGACTCGGGGATGGACTGGGAGGAGGAGCTGGGGGCCGGCAATAGCGGCGGGGCGGTGCAGTCAGTGTAGTATAGCACCGCCCCGCCGCTCCGGTATACTAATATAAGATCTCATATTCAAGTAATAGTTATTAAACATGCCCCCCAACTGCCATTACTACCTTACATCCTAATCGCTTCTGTAGAATTCAGGCCGGGCGGGCGGCAGCGTAACTCGTGTCACGTGCCTGCGCCGCCTACTTTATGAATGAAGTAGGCAGCGCAGGCAAGTGACGCCAGTGAGACGCGCCGGCCATCCGGCCGGCATGCCTGAATTTTACAGAAGCGATTAGGATGTAAGGTAGTAATAGGAGTTGGGGGGCATGTTTAATAACTGTTAATTCAATATGACATCTTATATTTGTATGGCGGCGGGCGGGGGGGTTCGGATTGCGATCTGTGGATGGCACTGTTACAGGGGGGGATCTGTGAATGGCACTGTTATGGGCTGGGGGGGTCTGTGCATGGCACTGTTATGGGCTGGGGGGTCTGTGGATGGCACATACGGTATATAACAGTGCCACCCACAGATCCCCCCAGCCCATAACAGTGCCATCCACAGATCCCCCTGTAACAGTGCCATCCACAGATCCCCCCTGTAACAGTGCCATCCACAGATCCCCCCTGTAACAGTGCCATCCACAGATCCCCCCTGTACCAGTGTCAGCCACAGATCCCCCCCCCTGTAACAGTGCAAGCCACAGATCCCCCCATAACAGTGTCAGTCATCCACTGATCCCCCATAACAGTGTCCGTCATCCACAGATCCCCCATAACAGTGTCCGTCATCCACAGATCCCCCCATAACAGTGTCAGTCATCCACAGATCCCCAGTAATAGTGCCATCCACAGACCACCATTAGTTCCAAACCCACCAAACACACAGCACACCTTTTGGTTAAAAATATTTTTTCTTATTTTCCTCCCCAAAAACCTAGGTGCGTCTTATGGGCCGGTGCGTCTTATAGGGCAACAAATACGGTACATTTAAAAATTTTATTTTCATTACTCTTACAGCTCACAACAACATGATTAAAAAAATATAAAAAAGTGCAGCGGGAGCAGCGCGAAAGAATGAAGAAGTTCAGGGCGCTGCAGATGAGAAAGATAAGGGAGCTGAAGCTCCAATTGTCACACCAGCTGACCCTAATGGAGGAGGCCAACCAAAAGGCACTTGATGAACTGCTCCAAGAGCAGAAAAAAATGAAACATTTACCATAATTTTTTTCTTTTTTTGTGGGGGCTTCTTTTATTTATGTTATTAATATTTTTCTTTATTTAAAGATTGTTTTATTAAACTTTATTGTTCTATAAAATTTGTTGTGTTTTGTTTTATTGTAACCAATGGGGTTACAGTACGGACAATTTAGTCTGGGTCAAAGTAATAATTCATTATCATTACATACAGCAGCCGCCGTTACATGGAAACAGGGTAATATACATGGCGCTGCTTATGGTCGCACCACTTATTCGCTATGACTATTTTCTTGTACCAGTGGTCATGTGTGTGCCACAATTAAAACCGAATACTGCAGACTGTGGCGCTCCTAGCAGCACTCGTGACAGGACCAGGTCCAATCATAAACCTTGTACAACATGCATACATGTAATCCAAAACTTTTAAAATACAAGTATTAGTAATTAATGTAATCATGTCATCAAAATAAAATAAAAATTATGGCTATAAATAGAATTTTATTTTATTTTAGGTTACCGTTATAACATTACATTGTATTTAAATTGTATGTGTGTGGTGTATGAGCAATGGGGTATTGGCCAATGGCCATCTGAGGAGAGGTGTACCTGTATAGTGAGGTGACGGTACGGTATGGGGTGTACAGCTGGTTCGCCTATACATCGTGCACCCTGGGTTATGGTAAATGAACCAGCGAATACTGAAATACTGGAGGTCAATCATTACTTCTCATAAACTGTGTGTGAGTGAGGAGGTGGGGGGAAGACGTGATGGCGGGTTTAAGGGGGGAGGGGGAGGGGTGGTTGTTGGGGGTTTTATAGCGTGGGATATACAGTGTGTAGCACGTAAATAGAGGTGCTATGTGCATATGAGAGATATTTGTCTGCTATCCATAAATACATGTTACAGACATTTGACACCCAATGACGTAGCTATACTTCATTCAGCAGAATAATTAAACATGGATCAATCCTTATGCGGGCGTCATGGCCATCTGCTTTGTGTGGCTGCATACACCCACGGCTAATGTCCGTAACTGTCAGTAATAACGATGGTGGACATTTAACCGATAAGGTGTAGGGGTCACTTGTTAACTATAACAATACAAGCAATACGAATCTTTTAGCAATAGTGTTGAATTCGAAATGCAACTAATATTATTGCATTGCAATTCCAGCTTTTGCAATTTTGCTATAGGTGGTATTGGTAGAATTAACTAATAAAACAAATATAGTACTGTATGTCAGAATAGTGCATTATAAAAGTTGGATTCGCAATGTGGTTAATAATAGCAAATATTATCGCATTGCGATTACAACTTAGGCAATTTTGATAATGGTGGTATTGGGAAAATTATTGGTCGCATAACGAATATAGTACTATATCTAAGAATAGTGGATTATAAAAGTTGTATTCGCAATGCGGTTAACCACTTAAGGACCACAGGTTTATACCCCCCTAGTGACCAGGCCCTTTTTACAAATCGGCACTCCACAACTTTAGCGGTTTATTGCTCGGTCATGCAACTTACCACCCAAATTAATTTTACCTCCTTTTCTTCTCACTAATAGAGCTTTCATTTGGTGGTATTTCATTGCTGATGACATTTTTACATTTTTTGTTATTAATCGAAATTTAACTATTTTTTTGCAAAAAAATGACATTTTTCACTTTCAGTTTTAAAATTTTGCAAAAAAAACGACATCCATATATACATTTTTCACTAAATTTATTGTTCTACATGTCTTTGATAAAAAAAAAATGTTTGGGTAAAAAAAAATGGTTTGGGTAAAAGTTATAGCGTTTACAAACTATGGTACAAAAATGTGAATTTCCGCTTTTTGAAGCAGCTCTGACTTTCTGAGCACCTGTCATGATTCCTGAGGTTCTACAATGCCCAGACAGTAGAAAAACCCCACAAATGACCCCATTTCGGAAAGTAGACACGCTAAGGTATTCGCTGATGGGCATAGTGAGTTCATAGTTTTTTTTATTTTTTGTCACAAGTTAGTGGAAAATGCTGATTTTTTTTTTTTTTTTTTTCTTACAAAGTCTCATATTCCACTAACTTGTGACAAAAAATAAAAACTTCCATGAACTCACTATGCCCATCACGAAATACCTTGGGGTGTCTTCTTTCCAAAATGGGGTCACTTGTGGGGAAGTTATACTGCCCTGGCAATTTAGGGGCCCAAATGTGTGAGAAGTAGTTTGCAATCAAAATGTGTAAAAAATGGCCTGTGAAATCCGAAAGGTGCTCTTTGGAATGTGTGCCCCTTTGCCCACCTAGGCGGCAAAAAAGTGACACACATCTGGTATCGCCGTACTCAGGAGAAGTTGGGGAATGTGTTTTGGGGTGTCATTTTACATATACCTATGCTGGGTGAGAGAAATATCTTGGCAAAAGACAACTTTTCCCATTTTTTTTATACAAAGTTGTCATTTGACCAAGATATTTATCTCACCCAGCATGGGTATATGTAAAATGACACCCCAAAACACATTGCCCAACTTCTCCTGAGTACGGCGATACCAGATGTGTGACACTGTTTTGCAGCCTAGGTGGGCAAAGGGGCACATATTCCAAAATGCACCTTTAGGATTTCACAGGGCATTTTTTACAGATTTTGATTTCAAACTACTTTGCACACATTAGGGCCCCTAAATTGCCAGGGCAGTATAACTACCCCACAAGTGACCCCATTTTGGAAAGAAGACACCCCAAGGTATTCCGTGAGGGGCATGGCGAGTTCCTGGAATTTTTAATTTTTTGTCACAAGTTAGTGGAATATGAGACTTTGTAAGAAAAAAAAAGAAAAATCATCATTTTCCGCTAACTTGCGACAAAAAATAAAAAATTATAGGAACTCGCCATGCCCCTCACGGAATACCTTGGGGTGTCTTCTTTCCAAAATGGGGTCACATGTGGGGTATTTATACTGCCCTGGCTTTTTAGGGGCCCTAAAGAGTGAGAAGAAGTCTGGAATATAAATGTCTAAAAAATGTTACGCATTTGGATTCCGTGAGGGGTATGGTGAGTTCATGTGAGATTTTATTTTTTGACACAAGTTAGTGGAATATGAGACTTATTAAGAAAAAACAAACAAAAAAATATATATTTCCGCTAACTTGGGCCAAAAAAATGTCTGAATGGAGCCTTACAGGGGGGCGATCAATGCCAGGGGGGTGATCAATGACAGGGGGGTGATCAGGGAGTGTATATGGGGTGATCACCCCCTGTCATTGATCACCCCCCTGTCATTGATCACCCCCCTGTAAGGCTCCATTCAGACGTCTATATGTTTTTTACGGATCCACAGATACATAGATCGGAACCGCAAAACACATACGGACGTCTGAATGGAGCCTTACATGGGGGTGATCAATGACAGGGGGGTGATCAGGGAGTGTATATCGGGTGATCACCCCACTGTAAGGCTCCATTCAGACGTCCGTATGCGTTTTGCGGATCCGATCCATGGATGCGTGGATCCGTAAAACACATGCAGACGTCTGAATGGAGCCTTACAGGGGGGTGATCAGTGACAGGGGGTGATCAGTGACAGGGGGTGATCAGGGAGTGTATATGAGGTGATCACCCCCCTGTCACTGATCACCCCCCTGTAAGGCTCCATTCAGACGTCCGTATGCGCTTTGCGGATCCGATCCATGGATGCGTGAATCCGTAAAACACATGCAGACGTCTGAATGGAGCCTTACACGGGGGTGATCATCCCATATAGACTCCCTGATCACCCCCCTGTAAGGCTCCATTCAGACGTCCGTATGCGTTTTACGGATCCGATCCATGGATGCGTGGATCCGTAAAACACATGCAGACGTCTGAATGGAGCCTTACAGGGGGGTGATCAATGACAGGGGGGTGATCAGGAAGTCTATATGGGGTGATCACCCCCCTTTCACTGATCACCCCTCTGTAAGGCTCCATTCAGACGTCCGTATGTGTTTTGCGGATCCGATCCATAGATGCGTGGATCCGTAAAACACATACGGACATCTGAATGGAGCCTTACAGTGGGGTGATCAACGACAGGGGGTGATCAGGGAGTGTATATGGGTGATCACCCGCCTGTCATTGATTCCCCCCCTGTAAGGCTCTATTCAGACGTCCGTATGTGTTTTGCGGATCCGATCCATGTATCCGTGGATCCGTAAAAATCATACGGACGTCTGAATAGAGCCTTACAGGGGGGTGATCAATGACGGAGGTGATCAGGGAGTCTATATTGGTGATCACTCCTCTGTCATTGATCTCCCCCCTGTAAGGCTCCATTCAGACGTCCGCATGTGTTTTGCGGATCCGGTCCATGTATCAGTGGATCCGTAAAAATCATACGGACGTCTGAATGGAGCCTTACAGGGGGGTGATCAATGACAGGGGGGTGATCAATGACAGGGAAGTGATCAGGAAGTCTATATGCGTGATCACCCCCTTGTCATTGATCACCCCCCTGTAAGGCTCCATTCAGACGTCCGTATGCGTTTTGCGGATCCGATCCATGTATCCGTGGATCCGTAAAAATCATACGGACCTCTGAATGGAGCCTTACAGGGGGGTGATCAATGACAGGGGGGTGATCAATGACAGGGGGGTGATCAGGGAATCTATATGGGCTGATCAGTGGTTTATAAAGGGTTAATAAGTGACATAGAGGCGCACATAGAGGCGGCAACAGGCACTGACTTGAGCGGGTAGAGAGCAGGGAATCATCTCTTAAAAGTACCGCCTTTTGAAAAGCTCGGGTAATAAAAAAAAAAAGAATATTAGAAAAACCGAATATATAGCACTATATTTGAAATATTCGCGAATTAGTGAAGTGCCGATATTCGATTAAAAAATTCGCTATTAAAATTTTCGCACTCAACACTACTAATAACAGACAAAGAATTAAATGCTACCATGTTTTTATTGAACAGACCATGTAAACATTCACACAGTGCAGGTGGAAAAAGTATGTGAACCCCCTAGACTAATGACATCTCCAAGAGCTAATTGCAGTGAGGTGTCAGCCAACGGGAGTCCAATCAATGAGATGAGATTGGAGCTGTTGGTTACAGCTGCCCTGCCCTATAAAAAACACACACCAGTTCTGTGTTTGCTTTTCACAAGAAGCATTGCCTGATGTGAATGATGCCTTGCACAATAGAGCTCTCAGAAGACCTACAATTAAGAATTGTTGACTTGCATAAAGCTGGAAAGGGTTATAAGAATCCTAGCGTGTGGGGGCGTGGCCGGAAGCTGATATGAGCTGACGCATGTAGAGGAGCTCCGGACCCAATTCCCTAACTTCTACTTTATCCTGATACTTACAGAAGGTCGGGAAAAACCTGCAACTCAAACATGTCCCGAAACAGAGCGCAGTCTGCTGCGGACCGGCTCTGAGAGTTTGCCCGCATGGAAGACCATGATGGCACGGGCTCTCGATCACTATCAGTAGAAGGGGCAAAGGAGGATCCTGTGCTTTGAGGAGCGGAACACACGGCCGCAAACCATCCCTTAAGCAAGTCACTGAACAGCTGCTGCAAGTAATTGCTACCTGCCGCACGTCCATGGTGGGTAAGCTAGAGGAGGTGAAAGTGGATATAGGCCTACTCCGCCATGACATGCAGGCCATACGGGACCGCGTTAAGGAGACAGAGAACAGGATCTCTGACGTGGAAGACCGCTTACAACCACTTCCCACAAAGATACAAGAATTTGTATCTTTGTATACAAAGAGCAGAAATGTGACGATTATGAAAATCGCACATGGCGCAATAACTTGCGGATAATTGGAATGCCTGAAAAAGCAGAGGGCAATAACCCTATGGACAGAGACCATGTGCTACAAATGGCGCGCACCAAGCAGGAGCTGAAATTTGAGAACAGCACCATTATGATTTTTCCAGATTTTTCATCTGAATTGCAGAAGCGCAGAGCAACGTTCAGCATGGTGAAATGGAGACTACGCGAGAAGAATTTACCCTATTCCATGGTGTACCCAGCCCGTCTGAGAGTGGTGGACGGAGATGTGAGACGGTTCTTTAATAACCCTGAGGAAGCCACTAACTGGTTGGATGGAAGGGGAAGGAATGCAATAGCTCCAAGATAAAGATGTGAACAGTCCCATGTTATTGTCGGCAAAAAGGAAGGGGGAACCCGGGGACTTGTACTTGGGACCAGCGGCAACATCTGGACTGACTAAATATACACCCTGTTAGAAACTCCAGAGTTATCTCAACTCCTGTCTGTTCTAGTTCTTTAGTAAGAATAACTGAGCGAGTTCATAGACAGTTATGGGTGATAAAAAGTGGTAGATAGATAGTAATAAGGATACGAATGATGTCACACACGATATATGATATTGAGCGCTGCATGTGATATCTAGTTAAATGAAGAGTCCCCCGCTAGATATTCTCACTAGAAGTTGGGGATTGGGTCCCTGGTTGAGTTACGGTTTGCTTTTATATAAGCTACAGGATTCACAGTGCTACTGGTAAATTGCCATAAGCACACCCCGTTTACTTGAAGTGCCACCTAACAAACAAGGTATTTTGTTTTTTCTGTGACAAGAGTGATGTGAATGGTTTAAGGTTACACCATGCAGGCACTCGTAGTATATGTCAGGGTAAGCCTGATGGTTCTAATGTTATGTGTTCTGTGCTGTATCAGTCATAGTGAAGTGTTGGGGGAGAGATGGGAGGTAACTGAGGTCCTTCACATTAGATCAACATGTCAGAAATACGTATAATGTCCTGGAATGTCAGAGGTTTGGGCACAGCCAGGAAGCGCACCATGGTATTTTCTGCAGTCAGGAGATTCAACCTGCATATTCTCTGCCTGCAGGAAACCCACTTAACAGCAGATAATACAAGCCCTGGGTTCAGTGGGCACAACACTCATGCTATACAAGTCTGCCCAGGGGAGTATCTCTCATGGTTCACATATCCCTTAGATGGGAGTGTGTTTGTAGCTGCATATATTAATTGTGTGTTGTACGTTATTATTGGTATATACATCCCCCACCTTTTTCCTTGCAGGTGGTTCAGCAAGCTGTGAGCTTTGCAGCCTCATATCCATCAGCCCGTATAGTGAGCCTTGGTGACTTTAATATTACTCTAGACAGAGACCTAGATAGACATCATCAGGTAGAGGCTGCTGACAACCGCCTTCATAACAAGACGTCCCTAGCTGCATTAATAGAGAAGGTGGGATGGATGGATTTGTGGCGGCTTAAATATCCTGATGTCAGACAGTACTCATGCCATTCCGCTAGTCATAATACGTTATCGTGAATAGATAATACGTTATCGCTAATAGATTACGCCCTAGGCAACTCTTCTATGTGTTCTCTGACGTATAATATAGAATATGGACCGAGAGGTATATCCGACCATGCCCCAGTGCAACTAACAATGAGGCTAGGAGGGGATGTGATCAGACGCTTGGCACGGATTAATCCCTTTTGGTTGACCCTGTTTGGACCGTCTGATAGCATTCCTGATCAATTGAAGGTGTTCATGGAGGGGCATGAGGAGGAGCCAAATAGCACATTATTGTGGGAAACTATGAAGGCATATCTTAGAGGATGCCTCAGATCTACTATATCATACATTAAAAAGTCAGCGGCTAGACAGGAATAAGGCATGGCAGCAGATTGTTCTTGACTGGAAGCAGCATACATTGCCAATCCCAATGATTTAAATAAAGAGGCGTGGTTAACAATGGGGAGGCAATACCTGGCTTTGCTTAAGGAAAAAGCTCAAAGGAAAATGTTTTTTGTCAAACAAATGTACTTTGAATTGCGCAATCAGTCCAGTAAACAGCTAGCTCACATAGTTAGGCAAAATCAGGCATCCCCCACTGTATTACGCATCAAAGCATTGGATTGACAGGTGCTGTCAGACCCAGAAGCTATAGCGGGTAGGTTTCAAGAATATTATAGAGATCTATATGAGTCTAAGGTGGATTATGGGATGGATGATGTCATGCATTATTTTGAAGATTTGGAATTCCCTACTTTATTGCGAGAGGCAGTAGACAGCCTAGAAGCCCCCATAACTGCCTTGGAACTACAGGAATCTATTACACAGTTAGCTAGGGGTAAGGCCCTAGCTGATATCCTTATTGAACATATACTATAAGATCATAGCAAAGATGTTGGCCATACGTCTTGGTAAAGTGGCTAATGCTTTAGTACATCCAGATCAATCTGGATTGCTAGGCAGATCCACCACTGACAATATTAGGAGGGTACAGGTGGTAACCAAGATTGGTCTTCAGAAACAGGAGAAATGGGCTCTGGTGTCCTTAGACACAGCAAAGGCGTTCGATTCTGTTGAATGGCCATATTTATTTCAGGTTCTCAGGAAATTTGGTTTTGGCCCTAACTTTATACACTGGGTTGAGATGTTATACAAAAATCCCAGGGCGGGTGTATTAGTAAATGGGATGCTATCGGACAGCTTCTGCCTAGTAAGAGGGACTAGACCATAGCTGTTCGCCTTAGCTATAGAGCCACTGGCTATCAGACTTAGGGCAGACCCGCAATTTCACGGAATTCAAATAGGAGAGCAGGAGGATAGGGTCTGTTTATACGCTGATGACATAGTGCTCTTCAGGTCACAGACAGAATCCACACTTTCTAGAGCAATCGCCATAATTGAATTATTCAGCCGGTTCTCAGGATTGAGGATAAACTGGTCCAAATCGACCCTTTGCCCTCTATATCAGCTGGAGGATACGTTCACCCCAGGAGAGCTACCTATTGTGCATAGTTATAAATATCTGGGTATACATATAACAAAAGATGTCACGTCCTTTCATTCTCTGAATACCTAGCCACTTATAACGTATTGTAAAGAAAAATTCTGGGTGTGGCAGAGTTTACCTTTGCCTGTGTCGGGGAGGATCAATCTGATAAAACTGATTGTCCTGCCGAAGTGTCTATATATTTTACAGCACGCACCATACACAGTCCCGAAAGTGTTCTTTCAGAAACTTACCTCGTTGTTATCACCTTTTATCTGGGGTGCAAATAGACCTAAGCTATCGATAACAAACCTATCACGTCTTATATTACCTAGCTGGGCAACTGAGGAACATCAAATCATGGTTGTCACCGGGAGGCTGTCTCTATAGGCAAGAGAAGCAACTCGCCGATTACCTGGGCCTTGCCAACCTATGGCCAGTTCTAGAACAGCCCAAATTATTCCCACGTAAGCTGCTACCAATCCATAGAGTGGCTGTTCAAGTTTGGACAGCTAGTAGGAGGCTACATAAAGTGGAGTCGGATCTGTTGGAAACCCCGATTTCCCTGAACTGATGTCACTGCGAGAAGGAGCGTTCTGGAAGGAACATGGGGTTGTCACACTGGGAAACCTATACAGTAACAATGTTTTCAACGATTTTGAATCCATGAGTCGCAGGCATGAACTCCCTAGACAGACATACCCCAATCCTACTGCCAACCTTTCCAATGATTGGAGTTATACGTTCTCAAGGACCACGTGATTTCATATCAGCATTGTATACTCACCTCCTAGATGTCAGGCTGAAAAGAGTCCCACTGCAAGCATTATGTAAATGGGAAGCTAAGATTCCAGACTTAACTAATGAAGATAAGGAGGACATTCTGGAGTCCCCCACACTAGTGTCACCTGCCATAAACAATAAGTTCATTCAAGTGTGCATAATACATCAAAGCTACTTGACTCCGCTGAGACTACATAGGATGGGTAGGCTTACCCACTCCGAGTGTCACAGATGTGCGTCAGTGGACGCTGATTTTTGGCATCTTATATCTGGGCATGCCCCTACACAAACATTCTGGGAGAGGTGATTAATTTACTCACAGATCTCCTAGATTGTGCAGTACCGTTACATCTGAAGATTTGTCTCTTCGGAATACTGGATGAGACTATTTACTCGCATCATGTTAGGATATTTCTGAGAGAAATATTGTTCCTGGTGCGGAAGGCAATTGCCATGAGGTGGATGGGAGATAGAACACCCACCTTATCGCAATGGAAACAACTAGTCAACACTGTTATACCATATGAGAACATAGTCTTTAAAAATAGGGGCTGTATGCCAAAGTTTCAAAAGGTGTGGGGGATATGGTGTGCATCTCCGAGGACTGCTTATTCAGTCCATAGGCTAACTGAGGCTTTAAGAGCAGAACAAGCCGGACAGTGAAGCTTGATGGGTGGGAGGTAATGGAACGTAGTGAACTAGACTAGTCATGATGGGTGTACAATGTTTGAAGAGTCTTATCTGTAACAAATGAGTACCTCTTGTCTGACAAAACGTCACAAATATGAAGATGCAGCACAGGTGTTTTATTGTTTTTATTTATATTGTAATGCACAGGTCATTTGTACACTTATATTTGATGTTACTGATGTACAACGAATGATAGACCATGTACTAAGACATATGTACTAATTATAATTGGCTTTGTGTGTTCAATAAAGCGAATAAAAAATAAATAAAAAAAGAATCCTAGCGTGTCAGCTAAAGACTTACAAAAGTCTCTGGCATATGCTAACATCCCTGTTAGCCAGTCTATGATCCGTAAAACACTAGACAAGAATGAATTTCATGGGAGGATACCACAGAGGAAGCCACTGCTGTCCAAAAAATACATTGCTGCACGTTTACAGTTTTCACAAGAGCACCTGGATGTTCCACAGCAGTACTGGCAAAATATTTTGTGGACAGATGAAACCAAAGTTGAGTTTTTGGAAGAAACACTATGTGTGGAGAAAAAGAGGCACAGCACACCAACATCAAAACCTCATCCTAACTGTGAAGTATGGTGGTGGGGGCATCATGGTTCGGGGCTGCTTTGCTGCATCAGGGCCTGGAAGGATTGCCATCATCGAAGGAAAAATGAATTCCCAAGTTTATCAAGACATTTTGCAGGAGAACTTAAGGCCATCTGTCCACCAGCTGAAGCTCAACAGAAGATGGATGTTGCAACAGGACAACGACCCAAAGCATATAAGTAAATCAACAACAGAATGTCTTAGGGCTCTTTCACACTTGCGTTGTCCGGATCTGGCGTGTACTCCCCTTGCCGGAATTACACACCGGATCCGGAAAAACGCAAGTGTACTGAAAGCATTTGAAGACGGATCCGTCTTCAAAATGCTTTCAGTGTTACTATGGCACCCAGGACGCTATTAAAGTCCTGTTTGCCATAGTAGTAGTGGGGGAGCAGCATACTTACCATCCGTGCGGCTCCCTGGGCGCTCCAGAGTGACGTCAGAGCGCCCCATGCGCATGGATGACGTGCCATGCGATCACGTCATCCATGCGCCTGGGGCGCCCTGACGTCACTCTGGAGCACCCCGGGAGCCACACGGACGGTAAGTATGCTGCTCCCCCGCTCCCCGCTACACTTTACCATGGCTGCCAGGACTTTAGCGTCCCGGCAGCCATGGTAACCACTCTAAAAAAGCTAAATGTCAGATCCGGCAATGCGCCGAAACGGCGTTTAGCTTAAGGCCGGATCCGGATCAATGCCTTTTAATGGGCATTCATTCCGGATCCAGCCTTGCGGCAAGTCTTCAGTTTTTTGGGCCGGAGCAAAAAGCGCAGCATGCTGCAGTATTTTCTCCGGCCAAAAAACGTTCCGTTCCGGAACTGAAGACATCCTGATGCATCCTGAACGGATTTCACTCCATTCAGAATGCATTAGGATAATCCTGATCAGGATTCTTCCGGCATAGAGCCCCAACGACGGAACTCTATGCCGGAAGACTATAACGTAGGTGTGAAAGAGCCCTTAAATAGAGGAAAATACACCTTCTGGAGTGGCCCAGTCAAAGTCCTGATCTCAACCCAATTGAGATGCTGTGGTATGACCTCAAGAAAGCGATTCCCACCAGACATCCCAAAAATATTGCTGAACTGAAACAGTTCTGTAAAGAGAAATGGTCAAGAATTACTCCTGACCATTGTGCATGTCTGATCTGTAACTACAGGAAACGTTTGGTTGAAGTTACTGAGGTTCAACCAGTTATTAAATCCAAGGGTTCACATACTTTTTCCACCTACACTGTGAATGTTTACATGGTATCTTTATCAGCGAAATTGCAGAAGGCCTCGATAGTAAAGTGTGTCTTTTTGCTGATGACACAAAGATTTGTAACAGGGTTGATGTTCCTGGAGGGATACACCAAATGGAAAAGGATTTAGGAAAACTAGAGGAATGGTCAAACATATGGCAACTAAAATTTAATGTTGATAAGTGCAAGATAATGCACCTGGAGCGTAAAACCCCAAGAGCAGGATTTAAAATCAGTGATACAGTCCTAACCTCATTATCTGAGGAAAGGGATTTAGGGGTCATTATTTCAGAAGACTTAAAGGTAGGTAGACAATGTCATAGAGCAGCAGGAAATGCTAGCAGAATGCTTGGGTGTATAGGGAGAGGAATTACCAGTAGAAAGAGGGAGGTGCTCATGCTGCTCTACAGAGCACTAGTGAGACCTCATTTGGAGTATTGTGCTCAGTACTGGAGACCATATCTCCAGAAGGATATTGATACTTTGGAGAGAGTTCAGAGAAGAGCTACTAAACTGGTACATGGATTGCAGGATAAAACTTACCCGGAAAGATTAAAGGACCTTAACATATATAGCTTGGAAGAAAGACGAGACAGAGGGAATATGATAGACTAATTAAAACTTTTAAATACATAAATGGAATCAACAAGGTATAAAAGAGGAGAGAATATTTAAAAGAAGAAAAACTGCTACAAGAGGACATAGTTTGAAATTAGAGGGGCAAAGGTTTAATAGTAATATCAGGAAGTATTACTTTACTGAGAGAGTAGTGGATGCATGGAATAGCCTTCCTGCAGAAGTGGTAGCTGCAAATACAGTGAAGGAGTTTAAGCATGCATGGGATAGGCATAAGCCCATCCTTCGTATAAGATAGGGCTGGGGCTATTCATAGTATTCAGTATATTGGGCAGACTAGATGGGCCAAATGGTTCTTATCTGCCGACACATTCTATGCTTCTATGTGTGTTCAATAAAAACATGGTTACATTTAATTCTTTGTGTTATTAGTTTAAACAGACTGTAAATATCTATTGTCATGACTTAGATGAAGATCAGATCACATTTTATGACCAATTTGTGCAAAAATTCATGTCATTCCAAAGGGTTCACATACTTTTTCTTGCAACTGTGTTTTATTGAGTAACTCAGTGGCTATGCTAAATTTTTAATTACATGCAATTACAAAAGTATTCAGATCCAGATGCTGGTTTGAAAACTGTAGAATATTTTTTACATTTTCAGATTTTTTCCCCCCATTAATTTTTATAATTTCTTTATTTATTTTTACTGTCCTGACACATAAAGCTGTACATTTCTATCACATTACTGTATTGTGATATGGGCATGACATTTTTATTTTATTTTTTATAACAATTGAGTTGTTCCTTACAAATACACTAAGGCCTCTTTCACACTTGCGTTGTCCGGATCCGGCGTGTACTCCACTTGCAGGAATTACACGCCAGATCCGGAAAAACGCAAGTGTACTGTAGACGGATCTGTCTTCAAAATGCTTTCAGTGTTACTATGGCAGCCAGGACGCTATTAAAGTCCTGGTTGCCATAGTAGGAGCGGGGAGCGGGGGAGCGGTATACTTACCGTCCATGCGGCTCCCGGGGCGCTCCAGAATGATGTCAGAGCGCCCCATGCGCTTGGATGACGTGCCATGTGATCACGTCATCCATGAGCGTGGGGCGCCCTGATATCACTCTGGAGCGCCCCGGGAGCCGCACGGACGGTAAGTATGCTGCTCCCCACTACACTTTACCATGGCTGCCAGGACTTTAGCGTCCCGGCAGCCATGGTAACCATTCAGAAAAAGCTAAACGACGTTTAGCTTAAGGCCGGATCCGGATCAATGCCTTTCAATGGGCATTAATTCCGGATCCGGCCTTGCGGCAAGTCTTCAGGATTTTTGGCCGGAGCAAAAAGCGCAGCATGCTGCGGTATTTTCTCCGGCCAAAAAACGTTCCGTTCCGGAACTGAAGACATCCTGAACGGATTTCACTCCATTCAGAATGCATTAGGATAAAACTGATCAGGATTCTTCCGGCATAGAGCCCCAACGACGGAACTCTATGCCGGAAGAAAAGAACGCAAGTGTGAAAGAGCCCTTAGTGATTTATTAACAATTTGTTTCTGGTTGACCTCTTACACCCCACAACACGTCTAGAAATACTGAAAGCACTTTGGGTATCTATTAATGCTCCTACAAATGGTTCTGACACTGTCCTTTTTATATATTCTGTAGGTAACTGGTTTTGTGCATAGCAGTTTCTACTTTGCCAGACAGGACCTGTTATGGTGCACCGCATCACCTTGTTCGTCTCTCATATAGGGATTGATGGATCTAAAGAGATGTTGTATGACCAGTCACTATGACTGTCATAGGTCACTTTTCATTATAGCCCTATAAGTGTTCTTTCATCTTGTGAATAAATTGGATTTTGCTATGTAGTTGGATTCATTTTCCTCCATTTTCTTTGACAAGTTGCCATTCACTACAGTTTTTTCCTGCAATAATTTATTAAATGTCAAACCAGAACGCTGTTTACATTAACATCAGAATGACATAAATGAGAGACATCTGCTTTGTTAGCAGTGAGGGACAAATGCTTTTTCAGAAATCTGCCTCCCTTTTAAATATTGAGCTCCGCTTCTTGTCTGTATGCACCACATTGATAAAGATGTGGCATATTTCTAAGAGAGTAACAGTTACCTATTTAAGAATATATTTTTTCTCTTGTTTCACATGAAAAGTATAAAGAATTTGAAGAAAACCATATATACACATTATTTCATTATGTAAAACTTTTGCACTCCGAATGCTCACTACACCATTAGATGCATGCTTTAAGGGATCTATGGGGTCATGTATCAAACTGGTATAAAGTAGAACTGGCTTAGTTGAGGGGCGGAGCCTAGCAGCCGAGCCACATGCACACAGTTGTGTGAGCTCTGCTGAGAATCGCTAGTGTAATGCTACCAAACCACAGGGGAAAACACATGAGGCTCAAGGTGGGCCGATGGGTGCAATAGTTCATGTACTAACGGTTAGCAGATGCCTCCCTGGGCTGGCGTACAGTGGATGGGAAGACAGCACAAAATACTCGGGGGCACTCTCGGTTTAAGGGAACATCGGCCAGATGGAAGTTGAGGTGCCCTTGATGGTAATTGGTGTTATGTGCTTTTGAGGCTGGCCTGGTTCGTGACACCAGCACCGTTAAGTGCAAATGTTGAGAGTAGTAGTAGTAAGAATGAGGAGTCGGTTGTCAATAGACTCTGGACAGTTGGTACAGTTCATCAATGGAAAGCGTGTTGTATAGTAATAATAAGTTCAATTGTACTCCTATTATCAGACAGTGGCAGTTTTTAATGGAGGGCTTCTTCTAATGCTGATACTTTACAGGTAAGGATCCCGGTGGTAATCCCAAGTTCACTCTTTACAGCACTCTGGCACTAAAGATGCTATTAGCTACATATTTAGGAGTAATCCTTTACGGTCGTTCCCCTCACGGCAGGCAAACACATCGGCTTCATTATTTGGCAGAAAGCTCTTCTTAGAAAGGTTTTTGGGTTTTCACTACTACCCGGAAGGTTTAGTTAGTGATAAAGACAATTCTGCGCATCAATTATCCATTTGTGTCCAGGTACTCGGAAAGCTACTCCTGGTCACTTGTGCTAATGAGGTCCATAAGCTATAGTTAGCTGTTACTCTCGCTAGGCTCTCTGCATCTTGATGTATAGACTTACTGCCTGGTGCTTGGTTACTTTAGTTATCTTCTCCAGGCTTGATCAGGGCCCAGAGGAAAGGAACACAGCTACATGGTGACGTTTTAGCCTGTCTCTCTCCTCCATGAACTTGCTTTTCTCCTAACTCTGACTACATTCTAATCTACTCTGCTTTAAGCTAGACCCCCCCCCCCCCCCCCACTATATATATTATGTGGTGTCAGCACCACCTAGGGGCGAATGGATGTAAAGGAAATTGCCAGACAGATAATAGAGAATACACATACATTGCAATTAAATACATATATATATATATATAAATATATATATATACAGGTCCTTCTCAAAAAATTAGCATATTGTGATAAAGTTCATTATTTTCTGTAATGTACTGATAAACATTAGACTTTCATATATTTTTGATTCATTACACACCAACTGAAGTAGTTCAAGCCTTTTATTGTTTTAATATTGATGATTTTGGCATACAGCTCATGAATACCCAAAATTCCTATCTCAAAAAATTAGCATATCATGAAAAGGTTCTCTAAACGAGCTATTAACCTAATCATCTGAATCAACTAATTAACTCTAAACACCTGCAAAAGATTCCTGAGGCTTTTAAAAACTCCCAGCCTGGTTCATTACTCAAAACCGCAATCATGGGTAAGACTGCCAACCTGACTGCTGTCCAGAAGGCCATCATTGACACCCTCAAGAAAGAGGGTAAGACACAGAAAGAAATTTCTGAACGAATAGGCTGTTCCCAGAGTGCTGTATCAAGGAACCTCAGTGGGAAGTCTGTGGGAAGGAAAAAGTGTGGCAGAAAACGCTGCACAACGAGAAGAGGTGACCGGACCCTGAGGAAGATTGTGGAGAAGGACCGATTCCAGACCTTGGGGACCTGCGGAAGCAGTGGACTGAGTCTGGAGTAGAAACATCCAGAGCCACCATGTACAGGCGTGTGCAGGAAATTGGCTACAGGTGCCGCATTCCCCAGGTCAAGCCACTTTTGAACCAGAAACAGCGGCAGAAGCGCCTGACCTGGGCTACAGAGAAGCAGCACTGGACTGTTGCATGTCATTCGGAAATCAAGGTGCCAGAGTCTGGAGGAAGACTGGGGAGAGGGAAATGCCAAAATGCCTGAAGTCCAGTGTCAAGTACCCACAGTCAGTGATGGTCTGGGGTGCCATGTCAGCTGCTGGTGTTGGTCCACTGTGTTTTATCAAGGGCAGGGTCAATGCAGCTAGCTATCAGGAGATTTTGGAGCACTTCATGCTTCCATCTGCTGAAAAGCTTTATGGAGATGAAGATTTCATTTTTCAGCACGACCTGGCACCTGCTCACAGTGCTAAAACCACTGGTAAATGGTTTACTGACCATGGTATTACTGTGCTCAATTGGCCTGCCAACTCTCCTGACCTGAACCCCATAGAGAATCTGTGGGATATTGGGAAGAGAAAGTTGAGAGACGCAAGACCCAACACTCTGGATGAGCTTAAGGCCGCTATCGAAGCATCCTGGGCCTCCATAACACCTCAGCAGTGCCACAGGCTGATTGCCTCCATGCCACGCCGCATTGAAGCGGTCATTTCTGCCAAAGGATTCCCAACCAAGTATTGAGTGCATAACTAAACATAATTATTTGAAGGTTGACTTTTTTTGTATTAAAAACACTTTTCTTTTATTGGTCGGATGAAATATGCTAATTTTTTTAGATAGGAAATTTGGGTTTTCATGAGCTGTATGCCAAAATCATCAATTTTAAAACAATAAAAGGCTTGAACTACTTCAGTTGGTGTGTAATGAATCTAAAATATATGAAAGTCTAATGTTTATCAGTACATTACAGAAAATAATGAACTTTATCACAATATGCTAATTTTTTGAGAAGGACCTGTATATATATGTTCAGATGTTTGAAGTGTCCCATTTACACACATATGTGGGATGCTGCATACCCCCCTGCTAAAAGGTAAGTCATCCTCGACGTTTGCAGTGATTGAAGCTGTGGATCTCTACACCGTCACCTGAAATACACCAAGTATACGCCACGAAAATACAAATATAGATATAAATATTGCAATGTATTATCATGGCACTTCGATAATCTCCTGTAATAAAGGGTTATGCCCAACAACACATTCTAGGCAATTTATCACATACACATTTAGCATTTTTCACATTAAACAGCAAAAAGGGATAATGGGCGTTGTTCTTCTTTTCTATGTGATGGGGACAAAATGGGCAGTGATCTCACATTTGGGGCAATGCAGTCCATGACATGGTCCTGAGACAAAGTCCATCTCTGATTTGGGGTATAAATAATTTGTAATCCAAAGGGTTAAACTGCAAAAGTCTCTAATTTAAGAGGCTGGCAGATCCAGCAAAAATGCTAGTGTGAAAGTATCCTAACATGTGTGTCAGTAAGAATCATCAGTAAGTAATCATCTCGATTTGAGTTGTTGCTTTATCTGTCACCAGCGGGGGTTTCAAACAAATTATGTGAGATGGCACTTTAGGGGTCACTTACTATTAATGTGAGGCACATGGGGTCCAGTCCAAAAGCATGTGCCCAGCCTGACACTAAAAATGTTTAAAACATGGTAGTGGCAAGATTGGAGTTAATGAGTCAAATTAACCCCAATCTTAATGGCTGCCTGATATATATGTTTTTTGCCTACCTCTATTTTTGCCTGCCTCTTGTTGGGGTGGTGTACCTGCTATGCTGGCTGCTCAGTGCACTAATGCACTCTGAGGCTGAGGACGGGACACTCAGGATAAGGAGGAGGTTGCTGCTGCTGCTGTTCACCAATCTCACTAGCTCAGACGGCGCAGCAGTTTATTCCCTCCCCCCTGTCCCTCCTCCTGCTTTAATTAGCCGTCCATTCATTGTTGGCAGTGGTGTGGGCAGCTTCATAGCCCACTCTTTTCATTGGGCTCAACGGTGGCCGCGTCATACAAGGGAGGGACTCCCTCCCTCCTTCTCCACTGTCTGGCCGTAGAGAACATATTCTCTTATAGGAGGAGATACTAGTCTGCGCAGCAGCGCAGCCTAGATAGTAAGAGCTGGCTGGACAGCCCTGGCCTACATTATTAGCATCAATCATTCATTTTCTTACTTTCTCTCTTTTCTTTCCTTAAGTCTTCTTTCCCTCAATTTTTCCAACTGTAGGAGAATCATTTTCCTCTCTAAGGGGCATTGTCTATGTAACAGTAGGTGCCGGCTCCCTCCACACGATCCTCTAGGTGGGGTTAATTCAATGTTACTTATATTGTGTATTCTCTGACACTTATATGCCATTTATCTGAGAATGTAAGCCTTAGTTACTTGAAATGTGTTATCGGCTTGAGTTACATATTTCACTACCTTGTTAAATGTTCTTTAACAGTTCATAAAACTGTTGAGATAAGGAATGGTTCCAAGGAAGAAAGAGGTCTGTGTGGTAGAATGTTAAGGAAATATCCCATCACTCCTTATATGTACCCACAAATGCCTTTTGGAACTCTAGACGTTTATATTGATATGCTCTTTTAATGTCCGGGGCATGAATGTGCCTGCCAAGAGGAGCCAAATATGTAACATGCTAAATAAGAAAAAAGTCTTGTTATTGCAGGAGACTCACTTTCGGACAAGACATGCACGATTAGGGCATCTTATATATAGTCAATGGTACCATAGCACAACTGCAGACTCCACATCTAAAGTAGTCAGTATAGCAATCCATAGACAGCTCCCCTGGGTGGTGCGTTCGACACTTGCGGATGGTGAGGGAAGATACATACGGTATTTATCAAAGGGACTCTGGGATCCCAATTATATACAATTGGAAATGTGTACATGCCTAACTCATCCCAAGCACACTGGTTGAAAGCAGCACTAGAGGCATTTCATACATTTGCTGAGGGAATAACTGTAATGACAGGAGACCTAAACATAGCACTCTTCCCTGAAGTAGACACATCTAATGGCACCTCTTCGCAGTAGCAGTCTGCACTTGATTCGCAATAATATCGCCAGAGTGGGTTTAATAGATGGTTGGAGATCATTACACCTAGGTGAAAAAGACTTCACATTTTACTCCTTAGCACACACTTCGTATCAGAGATTGGATTATATTTTCATTTCTACCTCACTTCTACCATATTGTAAAAGCGCTTCAATTATCAGATCATGCCCCCATATACTTGCAGCTTTCTTTGGCTACCGCCCCCAAAAGGGAGATGATTTGGAGACTAAATGAAATACTACTACGCTGATAATGTTAAGCACATAGAGAAAAAAATTGAAGAATAAACTAAACGAGTCTCAGGACATCTCACCCTGTGGTTTGGGGGCACATAAGGCGGTGGTGAGAGGGCACTTCATATCATTAGAAACATATATTAAAAATAAGAGAGAAGCAGAGGTCTTAGAATTGCAAACTCAGATCCAGACACTGGAATCATTGCACAAAAGGCAACTCACACCAGATGTGCTTCATCAACTGGACCTTCTTAGAGCTCAACAAAAAAAATATACTTAACAAGAGGACAGCTAAGATGTATCTCTCAGCTAAATTTCGCTACTATGCACATGACGATAAAGCCTCCAAGTTTATGCATTCTTGATTGAAGAAGAGGAAAGTCCATTCATGCATACATAGCATTCAATCATCCTCAGCTCAGGCACTCCTCCTAACAGATCAGATAGCCAGAAGGTCCCACACGAGCGGGAAGAAGAGGTCAGGACCCACAAAATGGAAACCTCCCTCAATCTGCCTAAACTCAGCAAAGAGCAAGTAGAGACATTGGTTAAAGCCTTCACACTCACAGAATTGAAAAGGATGCTAAAATCCCCTCACCACTACACAAAAGCTCAGGCCTAGATGGCCTATCTATGAAGTACTATGATTCTTTCCAAAATATATTGCTACCTAAGCTGCTACTAGTATGTAACTCAACCTGGGAAGGGAAACCTCTACACCCGCATATGTTGGCAGCTCAAATTACCATCATATCGAAAGAGGGTAAGGACCCATCCTCTTGATACAATTATCGGACAATTTCATTACTTAACAATGACCTGAAATTGCTGGCAAAGATCTTGGTCCTGAGGTTGAGATCTCTTCTCCCCAGGTTGATACATGCGGAGCAAGTAGGATTCATAAGTGGCCGGGAGGGTAGAATGAACACTAGCCGGATCATCAACTTAATCCAATATGCCCATGACACCTCTACACACATGGTCCTTTTTGGCAGAGATGCCGAGAAGGCTTGCACATATATGGAGTTTTCAAATACCTGAAGGCTTTATAAAGGTAGTAATGGCAATGTACAGAGACACAAGTGCCTGTGTCCTAGTGAACGGCACGCTCTCACCAACTTTCAAAATAAGTAATGGAACTAGGCAAGAGTGCCCGTTGTCCCTGCTTTTGTTTGTCCTTACTATGGAGCAACTTCTTCAGGCTTAACGGTTAGAAAATCCAATATTGACAAACCACAATTAATTGAATATGTGTGACACTATATAACAGAACTTCATAATTTAATGATAGAAATTCATACAATTCATAACATATATCATGATTAATAAAATGAAAAGAATGCCCCCCCCCAAGACACACAGGACCATATATATAAGTCTCCAAAGGATGTTCTATTAACCATGTGCAATACCTGACACAAAATGTCAGTGATTATATTCAGGTTATACATGAACATCCAATTACTAACAATAATACTGCCCTCCTCAGCGAAAACAATGCTATTAATTAGTGTAAGGGAATACACTCTCAGGCAGGGCGGCGATGACAGATTCTCTTGCAGACCACAGGGTTAAAGTCCCAATGTTGCTTTATTTATAACACTCCAGCAATACAGGCAACCCCACTTATAATTCACTGGGTAAGGTGAAGGTCCAGCACCACAAAACATAAACCAAACCAAAATAAACACCTGCCCGTCTGAGCTCTGGCTAATACAGTTAAGATCCTAGCTCCCCTGTTGAACACAGGTCACACAGAGAATTCAGCTTCTCTAGCCAGCAGCGCAGCCATATTCCAAGACTTTCTCCAGGCATTACTATCCCCAGACTGACAGCCTGGACTGTACTTTATTTCCCCTTGACGATCCCAGCTGGCTTCAGCTGGGGATCCCTCAGGCTAGGGGAAAACCTGTCCCGGAATGGGGTGGACTGGGGAGGTCCCTCTACCAATCCTACCTTCTCCCAGTCCAATAAAATCCAGCCCATAAACTTAACAAAACTGTCTCAGCAACCTACACATTGCTGAGACCATTTTAACCTTCTGGATTTTATTTACCTCACCCAGTTGAGGAAGCTGGGTGGGATAAACACCCCTTCCAGGACTTTACCGTTCACTTTTCTGTTCACCTTACCACAGTAGTCACATTCAAAAAGGTCCCAGCAGGGAATAACCCTGAGCAGAACATAGCAAGTAACCCATATACTATAGCAATACAAAAGGATTAAGCAAATATACAGTGTACCAGTATAACATGGAGGACAAATACAGAACAGGAGCCTGGAGGGAACACCAGCCCCGACTCACGCTTTGCCTCGCTTCCTCTTGGGGGCGTACCCTACCATCAAAACCACCCATCATTTATACCCAATCTTTCCGGTTAGACCAAAGGAAACAGGGAATAAAGATCCATAATGACACCCACACCCAAGCTGCTTTTGCAGATGACCTTCTCCTAATTGTCTCCAACCCTACGGAGGCCTTCTCTGCGATACATGCAGTGCTGGACCATTTGGTGTATTCACTAATTTTAAAGTAAACCTTTCCAAATCGCAAGTCCTAAATATTACTTTAGACCCATTAACACAGAAAACACTTGAGAGGTTTTCGCCATTTAAAGGGGCAACACGCAGTATCCCTTTTCTTTACTCCCCGACCTTCTCATTTGTATCAGGAAAACTATAAAAATCACATACTATTGATACTCTCATCAAAGCATGGGATGTTTCATTCACTTCATGGTTTGGGCGTAGATCCTTAATCAAAACTGTTATTCTACTAAAAATACTATATTATCTACAAGTGCTGCCTATAGCCCTCCCTAAGACCTTCTTTACACACATGACAAAAATACTTACCCACTTTCTTTGGAACGGATCCAGACCAGGACTTTCGCACTCTCAAATAATCAAGTCAACTAGAGGAGGTTGCCTAGGAGTTCCAGACTTTTACCTATATTATACAAGCCCTGAACGGCTTGTTCAGGGCTTTAAAAGTCCTAAAATGGCAGTGCAATGCACAGGGTAGATTAGATATATCTATAGAACAATCTATGTCAAAGATACCTCTGCGTTCCCTAGCTTTAGCCAAAAATCATAAACCTAGGGTTGAGCGAACCTGAACTTTTTCATTAAAAGTTCGGGATCAAGTTTGGTGTTCAGTGATGTAATGGAGCTTTGTGAAAGGCTGCAGGGCAGCCAATCAACAAGTGTTTGACTCGTGTGCCCTTTGAAGCCATCATAGCCATGCCTACTAATGGCATGGCTGTGATTGGCCAGTGCAGCATGTGACCCAGCTTCTATATAAGCTGGAGTCATGTAGCGCTGCATGTCACTATGCTCGTACTAGTGTAGGGATAGGATGCTGCTGCTGTGAGGGAGAGAATAGGAAAGCATCTATTTGTTATCAGAAGTTGTTGTTAACGGTTTTTTGCTAAAAAATAGATTTGCACCCCTGCATTGCATTTGTGACAGTCCAATACAAGTGTTAAATACTGCTGTTATATTCTGGTTTTAAAAAAACACCCATTTTGTGCAAGATACATTTGCGGCCTTTGCTGCCTTTGTGACAGTACAAAACAAGCGTTAGATACTGCTATATATTCGGGGGGGGGGGGGGGGTACTGCTATATATTCTACATTTGGGGCCTTTGCTGCATTTGTGACAATCCAATACAAGCGTTAAATACCGCTGTTATATTCTGGTTTAAAAAAAACACCCCGTTTTGTGCAAGACACTACATTTCGGGCCTTTTCTGCATTTGTGACAGTCCAATACAAGCGTTAAATACTGGTGTTATATTCTGGTTTACAAAAAAAAACATTTTGTCCTAGATACTACATTTGGGGCCTTTACTGCATTTGTGACAGTCCAATACTAGCGATAAATACCGCTGTTATATTCTGGTTAAAACAAAGCCTTTGCTGCATTTCTGAGAGTCCAATACAAGCGTTAAATACTGGTGTAATATTTTGGTTTAAAAAAAACACCCATTTTGTGCAAGATAATACAATTGCGGCCTTTGCTGCCATTGTGACAGTCCAATACAAGCTTTAAATACTGCAGTTATATTCTGGTTTTAAAAAAACACCTATTTTGTGCTAGATACTACATTTGCAGCCTTTGCTGTATTTGTAACAGTCCAATACAAGCGTTAAGTACCTCTGTTATATTCTGATTTAAAAAAAAAAAAACATTTTGTGCAAGACACTGCATGTGGGGCCTTTGCTGCATTTGTGACAGTCCAATACAAGCGTTCAATACTGCTGGTTTATTCTGGATTAAAAAAAAACACCCATTTTGTCCAAGACACTGCATTTGGGGCCTTTGCTGCATTTCTGACAGTCCAATACAAGCGTTAAAGGGAACCTGTCATGTGGATATTTGATTATAATCTAACTAATTATATACAATCATTAACTACTATAAAGTGCCTTAGATGTATTCACTTACTGGTGTGACAGATGGTTACCTCATAATATACACTGTCAGAACTATTGAGTATGAATAAAGTCCATAATTATAAGGCCTATATAAGTGAATGGACATGAGCCTAAGGGACAACCATTTTGTCTTATTTTAAGGCAGAGTGAATTCAGGATTTTTTTTTTACTCTGAAATTGCTAACCTAAGGTTTACGATATATACCAAAGTGTTTACCTAAGTCTGTTTTGTGAGAAGGAGATATCCCAAGGTCTAATGAAATGTGATGGCCTAGATAAGACAATGTATTTGAATTCTGATGATTTTAGTAAATAGAAAGACTCTAATCTTTCTTTGTGATTTTTATATTAATCAATATAGGAGTAGATTGATTTTATATAATCAATTTTAATAGGTGTGCTGAATATATAGTATATATATAAGAGTATAGTCCTCATAGATATATTCAATTGTAAGATTAGAAATGAGGTATAAACTCCTCTGTCATGTTTAGAATCTGTCTCAGTGAAACACACAAATTAATTATTTCTTTCCTGGAATAGGAAAATGTGGACACAGGTGATCATGAACAAACCCTGTCTCATCCAAGAACAATGAATTGAGATAGCCATATTTATCTTGATTTAATCAAGTCTGGTCAAAAGACTTAAGGATACACAAGTTAGTTGACCAAGTATAAAACTCATTGTCTCTTTAAGATCTTCTCAAGGTTTGTCTGAAACCTTAGATTACATGTTAGTGCTATTATATGAATAAGAGAAATAAATGAATGCTTCGATTTTTTTGTATGGAATACTAGTGCCATCTAGTGTTAGGGTAACAAAGATCTAGGGTATATTTTTCCCTAGAGGGAGGTTCTATTAATTATAAAGTGAGGTCACTAGTTAATGATAAAACTTGGCCAAGCCCTTTCTAAGATAGGATAAAAAGATGGTATGGGCTGACAGAAGGGATCGATCTCGCTCTCTCTCTGAACATCATCTTGACCACCTTGCCAGTCATTGGAGGCAGCCATCTTAGAACCATTGAAACTGATTTCTGCTAGCTGACATTTTGGTATAGTATAACCTTACCTATATTTTATAGGATAATTAATTAATATAATACATATCTATATATTCAATTAACCGTACTTGGTATATAGTATCTGTTTTGGAATAAGATTGGGGTGTACCTGCAGCATCATCCTGAAAATTAATCCAATACAGGGAGATTAAAAATATACTAGTGAAAGCACAGTATTATCTCCAAGGAACTGAATTCAGTTCTAGACCAGTATGGTTGATAATATATATATATATATATATTTATATAGATAAAAGATAAACCAGATTTGGGTTTAATCGGACATTTGTCGGCTGAGAGAAATCAAGTATTAAATTGAATTTTAATATAAGTGAGGGGTATTATTATAAGAAGGCATAATTGTGTATATATAGATATATGTTCTCAATTATTTTTGTCTTTACCACTATTTTGCATATCATTGATTGAATTTTATTACCGCCAATTTTGTTATATATATTATTTTGCACTATAAATTGTATTAATAAATTACATATATATTTTGTCTATAACTGGGTTTTGTCTTCAATTCAACGCAGATCACGAGCTTGTTTTAGCTTGATATTTATGATAATAAGTTAGAATCTCCTTTATTACCGATTTTAATTTATTCACATAAATCATATAGACTGTCAATCGGAGACAGCATAAATATTCCGACAACACACAAAGATGCCGCATGCCGCATGCTAATGAGCTGATTCGAGTGATGTCAGTGAGTCCAGCATATATTTAATTCAGAGCTATAGCCACTCCCCTGCCCACCTGCTGCTGGTTCATATGGAAACAAACTGTTATTCAGCAGCAGGTGGGCGGGGAGAGTCAGGAGCTCATGAATATTCATTGTGTGACCTCAAGAAAGTTTTTCTCTTTATGACACCGTCACTGCCTTACTGTAACGGATCGGCAGGGTGTTTTCCATCTGGAGCGCAGCGACTGCTCCGGTCATCACAGCGGAGTTTGCGTTCCACGCTGGAACGCAACGTGCGCGATGACGTCATGGGCTCCTCCCACAGGGCGGAGCTACCCCATATAAGCGCCGAGGCAGCTATGCACAGCGTTCCACTAATTTGGAGTGTGCGCCGTGCATGCTGCTACTGAAGCCTTCCCCATAGGCATTGGATCCGGACCCCAGAACTCCTGGGAACCTTACTCCTGACTCCGCTAACCTCTCTGGCATTCCGGGACGCTACTCTGGATTCTACCAAACCGCAAGTATAGTCAATTCAGTGGCTGAATATAACCTGGACTATCAATACCTTCCAACTAAGCAATAATATTCAAGGCACTCTGTTTTCTGTATAAGTTATGCAAGTGAGGTGTGTGTCATGCAAAGCAGGATTCATGGACTATAACTGTTGCCTACACCAAAGGAATTACTGCATCCACCTGTAGGGCGTATAGCATCTCGCCGTTAATAATACATTGAGAGCAGGGAACAGGTGTATGATGTTAGGATCCCTAACTCTCCGCTCAGTTGTTTGAGAGAGCCGCCTGGGAATCCACTACTGAATCTGATCTATAACCTCACTTTCCTTCTGGGTCTTGTGCACCGGTTAATGCAAAACGATTCCGCAGTTGAGATCCTCGCAAAACAGCTCGGTGCATTACATATTAGTGGAACCCCTATGGATCCAGCGGAATTAGCAGGACACATCGTCATCCTCTCACAGAAGGTTGAGAACCTCTCAGAGGATGTTCAGAACCTGCAACTAGAGAACCAGACATTGCGAGACCTTGTCGCACAGAACACAAACCCCCCAAGGGAGGGACCTGAGCCAAAGGTCAGTCCTCCGGAACTATTCTCAGGGGATCGTAAACAGTTCCGAGATTTCATTAATGCTTCCAAATTAATGTTTGAGCTTCGTCCTAGGACTTACCCTACTGACCGGATAAAAGTCCTCACTATGATCTCCTTTCTTAGGGGGGAGCCCAGAGCCTGGGCAAATACCTATTTGGAGAGGGAGGACCCCGTCCTAGACAACTACCACCAATTTCTTACAATCATGGCCCTCTTGTATGAAGACCATAGCAAGCAGCTGACGGCGGAATCCGCCATCAGGAGCATTAAACAAGGCAGACGGCCTGTTGAGGATTTTATTGTGGAAAAAACCCGGTGGGCTCGGGAGACTGAGTGGAACGATCTCAGTCTTAGGAACCAGTTCCGTCTCGGCCTTTCCGAAGCACTGAAGGATGAGTTGGCAAGAGGTGACATGCCCCTCACCCTTGAAGATCTTATGCAACGTGTCACCATCCTCGACAGGCGTCTCCGTGAACGCAGAGCAGAGCGGTCCTATGGATATGTACCTCCCAGTAGACAAACCGAGATGCACCCCCCTGAAGAAAAGATGGAGATAGGTGCCCTCAGGGGTCCTCTAACAGAAAGAGAGAAAACCAGAAGACGCAACCTGAATCTCTGCCTATATTGCTCTTCCGAAGGCCATGGGGTAGAAGATTGCCCGGTAATACGGAAGAAGTCCGAAGGTAAGCGATACTCTCTATGTAAAATCGTAGATCCCCAGATCAGAACCCCGGGTTACTTATACACCTCTCTTACTCTACAGTGGGACCAAAATCGACTTACCGTTGACGCAATGGTGGATACAGGATCCTGCTGGAATTTTATCGATACGCTGTTGATTAAGCGAAATAAAATTCCATTGATCAAAAAGAATTCCCCGTTGTCCGTGAGTTTTATTGACGGCACTACTTCGGCCTCAGGCCCAGTTCAAAACCAAACCCTACCTATAATGGTGACGTGTGAAAACAACCACACCGAATTTATGTCCTTTGACATTATACCCTCCCCTTTATTCCCTATCATACTAGGACTACCTTGGTTAAAACTACATAGACCAACACTACTATGGGACCAAGGGAGGGTAGGGTTAGATTCGGGGTATTGCCAGGAAACCTGCTATCCTACAAACTCCATATTACTGGTTGGCGGCACCCAGATACCAGACCACTACCAGGACTTCGCCGACGTGTTCAGTTCAAAGAATGCGGAGATGCTTCCGCCTCACAGGACATACGACTGTCCCATAGATCTACTTCCAGGAAGTGAAATACCTACGGGGAGAATCTACCCATTGGCGAAACCTGAGCTAGACCACCTCAAACAGTATCTAGAAGAAAACCTGAAAAAGGGATTCATTAGGGCCTCTACTTCACCCGCAGGATCGGGAATGTTCTTTGTTCGGAACAAGGATTCCAGCCTCCGTCCTATCATCGACTATAGAGCCCTAAATAAAGTGACGGTAAAGAACAGGTACCCACTGCCTCTCATTAACGAACTGATTGAACGCCTCAGCACTGCCACTGTCTATACCAAACTGGACCTTAGAGGAGCTTATAACTTGATAAGGATCAGAAAAGGAGACGAGTGGAAGACCGCTTTTCGCACCCGCTACGGACTCTTTGAGTACCAAGTGATGCCGTTCGGACTGTGCAATGCACCTGCAACATTCCAAAATTTTATAAATGATATTTTTCGAGATCTACTGGACGTTTGTGTCATTGTCTACCTCGATGACATATTGGTCTATTCAGACAACATCCAAGACCATAGAAGACATGTGCGTTGGGTATTAGCACGTTTGAGAGCCCATTGCCTGTACGCAAAATTCGAGAAATGCGTATTTGATACGACTACACTACCGTTCCTGGGTTACATCATCTCCCCCGAGGGGATTCAGATGGACCAGACAAAGATTGAATGTATACAAAATTGGCCCACTCCAAAATCCAGGAAGGCACTTCAAAGGTTTTTGGGGTTCGCTAATTTCTATAGGAAATTCATCAATTACTCTGCGACTACAAAACCGCTCACCAGACTTACAAGCATCAACACGAGGTTCATATGGAATGGAGAAGCTCAGGAAGCATTCCAACTACTGAAGGACAGGTTCACATCCGCTCCCATTCTCACCATAACTGACCCTAACAACTTGTACGTCCTCGAAGTGGATGCTTCCCAAAATGCTGTAGGAGCTGTCTTATCTTAACGTTCATCATTAATGACGCCCCTACATCCGGTAGGGTTTTTCTCCCGGACACACAATCCGGCCGAGGTTAACTACCCCATAGGGGAAAAGGAACTTCTGGCAATAAAAAACGCGTTGGAAAATTGGAGACATATATTGGAAGGCTCGACACACCCAATCACCATATACTCAGACCACCGCAACCTCCAATATCTAAAGACCAGTAAGACATTATCCTCTCGCCAAGTAAGGTGGAGTTTCTTCTTCGACCGCTTCGATTTTCAAATCACATACAGACCCGGCTCAAAAAACGGAAAGGCAGACGCGCTATCTCGTTTGAATGATCCCCATCCAGGGGCAGAATTCCCTTCGTGGGTAATTCCACCCAAAAAAATTATCGCCACTGTAGCTCTACGACAAAGACTCAAGGACTGTTTAACCCTAAATGAAAACGATCTACCTCCAGGACTCCGTAAGGATGATGAAGGGTTCTATTATAAGGGAAATCATCTATACATACCACCAAACGTTACAACACAAGTAATTCAACTATGCCATGATACTCCCATGTCGGGTCATCCGGGCATCTCCAAAACCGTGGATTTAGTCCGCAGATATTACTGGTGGCCCAACATGATACAGGAAATTGAGGACTACGTCGCCTCATGCGAGATTTGTGCCACCTGCAAACATGATCGTAAGCAACCTTACGGCCTACTAATGAATCTCCCGATACCCTCCAGACCCTGGGAGTGGGTATCACTGGATTTTATAGTTGATCTTCCCCCCCTCACATGGTCATAATACAGTACTTGTTGTTGTTGATCTACTAACAAAAATGGCACATTTTGTGGCCCTGAAAAAATTACCATCTTCGAAGGAGACTGCTGAGGTTTTTGTGACTAACATCGTCCGTCTACATGGAGTGCCTACTAAACTGATATCGGACAGAGGCTCACAATTTATCTCCAAGTTCTGGAAGGCTCTATGTGGGAAACTCCAGATAGACCATCGGATGTCCAGTGCATACCACCCGCAGACAAACGGACAAACCGAGAGAGTAAACCAATGCCTCGAGCAGTACCTTCGCTGTCACTGCTCATATCTCCAGGACGACTGGGAGCGCCTGCTTCCTCTCGCGGAATTCTCCTATAATAATTCCAAAAGTGCCTCCACTCTTCACTCTCCATTTTTCTCGAACTACGGATTCCACCCTTCTCCTCTCACTCCGATGAGTATCCCTACTAACGTGCCAGCTACTGAAGATTACATCTCCACATTACAGAAGACCCTCATGGAGCTTAAAGAAAACCTTATCCGAGCTAGAGATCGACAAAAATTTTATTATGATCGACGCAGAAGGCCGAATCCCCCATATCAAGCAGGGGACTCAGTCTGGCTGTCCACCAAAAACCTCCGCTTGGGTACTCCCTCTAAAAAATTGGGGAAACTGTTCCTGGGACCATTCCGTATCGAGAAGGTCGTCAACCCCAACACGATGAAACTCATTCTACCTCCTCGTTTTCAGGTACACCCCACCTTTCACGTATATCTTTGCTGAAGCCTTTTCGTCCTAACCCTTTCCCGGGCAGGAACCCTGCTCCGTCACCTCCGGTCATTGTCCAAGGTGATGAAGAGTTCGAGGTTGAGGAGCTCTTGGATTCAAGAAGGAGGAGGGGGAGACTCCAGTACCTCATACGATGGAAGGGTTATGGTCCCCAAGATGATTCCTGGGAGGAGGCCGATGTTGTCCACGCTCCAAAATTGCAAAGGGAGTTTCACCGCAGGTTCCCCGACCGGCCCTCCCCTTCTAGGGTACCCCAGAGGGGTTCCCTTGGGAGGGGGATACTGTAACGGATCGGCAGGGTGTTTTCCATCTGGAGCGCAGCGACTGCTCCGGTCATCACAGCGGAGTTTGCGTTCCACGCTGGAACGCAACGTGCGCGATGACGTCATGGGCTCCTCCCACAGGGCGGAGCTACCCCATATAAGCGCCGAGGCAGCTATGCACAGCGTTCCACTAATTTGGAGTGTGCGCCGTGCATGCTGCTACTGAAGCCTTCCCCATAGGCATTGGATCCGGACCCCAGAACTCCTGGGAACCTTACTCCTGACTCCGCTAACCTCCCTGGCATTCCGGGACGCTACTCTGGATTCTACCAAACCGCAAGTATAGTCAATTCAGTGGCTGAATATAACCTGGACTATCAATACCTTCCAACTAAGCAATAATATTCAAGGCACTCTGTTTTCTGTATAAGTTATGCAAGTGAGGTGTGTGTCATGCAAAGCAGGATTCATGGACTATAACTGTTGCCTACACCAAAGGAATTACTGTATCCACCTGTAGGGCGTATAGCATCTCGCCGTTAATAATACATTCAGAGCAGGGAACAGGTGTATGATGTTAGGATCCCTAACTCTCCGCTCAGTTGTTTGAGAGAGCCGCCTGGGAATCCACTACTGAACCTGATCTATAACCTCACTTTCCTTCTGGGTCTTGTGCACCGGTTAATGCAAAACGATTCCGCAGTTGAGATCCTCGCAAAACAGCTCGGTGCATTACACTTACTGTCAGTGAACTTAATTGTTGACTATTGGCAGTTACATTGTCGCCTGACATAAACCATCTGTTCGTTTGGTTGGGGAAAGCAAAGAATGAGGAGAGCGTCAAATAAGGGACGTGGCCCCAGTCGTGGTGCTGCTGGTGTTGGTGGAGCTCCTGTTGCAGGGAGAGGATGTGGTTTATCTGTGCCAGCTTAGGGTGACCACATTTCCTAACTGCCATTCAGGGACACTTACTTTCACAAGTGCATTTCATCAAACTTATACTTGAGACCGGCAAAAACATATCTGCCTGTGCATTTTTCAGTATTACTGCACACATTAACTGGCTACTTAGACATCTCTTAAGAAATAGATTTATACCGTATACTGTATATTGTGTGGCACAGTGTAGGCTATATGTGTATAACATAAACATACTCCACATGAAAACGTACAATTACTTGGCTTGGCCCTTGGAAATCTCGGATGCCACTTCAACACTCGTGGAGCTGATGTTGTGCTTTATCCTAATGAGAAAGATTTCATAATAAGGATTTGGAGAATGGACAGAGGGATAGCAGAGCAGGGAGAGGCTGGTGCTGCTACTAGGGGGTCATAAAATGGGGGAGTAAGAAAGCCCACCCCCCAGTAGAAATAATTCTCCTTATAATGTGCAAAACATACCCCCTTGTAATGCCCCTAGTTGAGCTAATGTTCCCATAATGTGCCAATATAAAATACCCCTTCTTAGTGCCCCCGTAGATGACCCCATAGTGCTCCTCTCCCCCCTTCCCCATAGTACCCACCATAATGTGTCCCAGTATAAAATGCCCCTATACAGAGCCCCCCATACAAAATACCCCTTCTTTTTAGCCTCAGTAGATGCCCCAATCGTGCCACCCAATAATGTGCCAGTAAGTTGTGCCCCCATAGATGCCCCCTAATCATGTGCCAGTAAGAAGTGCCCCATAGATGTCCCCAATCATGTGCCAGTAATAAGAGTCCCCGCCATCATGTGCCAGTAGCCCCCCTATCAAGTGCCAGTAGCCCCCCTTATGTGCCAGTAGCCCCCCTTATGTGCCAGTAGCTCCCCTTATAGACCAGTAGCCTCCTATCATGTGCCAGTAGCCCCCCTTATATGTCAGTAGTTCCCCTTATGTGCCAGTAGCTCCCCTTATGTGCCAGTAGCCCCCCTTATGTGCCACTAGCCCACCCTATTAGGTGCCAGAACCCCCCTTTATGTGCCAGTAGTCCCCCTTATGTCTGTGCCAGTAGCCCCCCTTATGTGCCAGCAGCCCCCCTTATGTGCCAGTATTGTAATTTGTACATATATATAAAAAACAACTTATACTTACCTCCTCCAGGATGTGATGCAGGCCTCTTCCGGCCTGTGTCCCTCGCTGGCTCAGGCGGCACGATGACGTAATCGCGCCCCCTGCACCGTCATCTGATAGGCTGCCAGCCTAGTGCTGGCAGCCTATCAGAAGAACAGGGAGTGGACACACCTCTCCCTCCTCTGCCGGCTGCTGCAGCACAGACATTTGTATCGCTGCCCTGAGGATGGCGATACAGATGACTATAGAGATGAGTGAGCACTTCCCCAATGGAAGCGCAGCGCTCATCTCCTGCTGTGCCCTGCTGGCACCCCCTTTCTGACAGCGCCCCAGGTCATTCCGGGACACTGCATTGTCCCGGAATGAGGGTGACCTGGACCCCGGACAGACTCTCTAAATGCGGAACTGTCCCGGGCGATCCGGGACACGTGGTCACCCTATGCCAGCTACATGCACAAATGAAACACCTTCAGTGTTATTTGGTCGGGCCTAATGCGGCTCTGGTGAGGCCAGAACAAGTACAGGCGATACTAGATTGGGTGGCTGACAGTGCCTCCAGTTCCTTCACATTGTATCCCACCCAGTCTCCTGCTGAAAGATCAGAGTTGGCACCTACAGCCCATAGCCATCAGTCTTTCACCTCACCCCCTTGCAAATCAGCCAAGCAGTCTGAGCCCTAAGTCATGCAGCAGTTTCTTCTGCTTTTTGATGACTCTGCTAGCAGGGTTTCCCAGGGGCATCCACATAGCCTTGCCCCAGAAGTGGAAGAGATGAGTGCACCGATGCCCAACCACTTAAGTTTCAGGATCAGTACATGGGAGGAACACTGCAGCACGTCACGGATTATGACGAAACATAGGTCCCAACTGCTGTGGCTTTCTGCAGTGTGCAGACCGACAAGGAGGGCAGGGGTGAAGACTGGGTGGAAGATGATGTGGAGGACGATGAGGTCCTCGACCCCACATACAATCAAGGTTATGTGAGTGACTTGTCTAGTTCGGAGGAGAGGCGGTGGTCGCACAGAGCCACCAGCACAGCAGAAGAGGGAGCAGGGTGCAAAAGTGGAGCGGCTGCCCCTTAGACAGTACGCCTGCTACTGCCCACCGCACCAAGGGACCGAGCACACCAAAGCCAGCTCCAAGGAATCACTGTCATGGCAGTGTCACATCTGTGACAGGTCCCAGAAGGTCTGAAAGATTATTTATGCATTAGTGATCTGACAGCCTCTTTTGGTTTCACTTTGTGTGTGTGTTGCTGGTATGTCCACACCTCCTGTTCAAGTGTGGATCATGTGACCTCTACCTTGGCCTATTTAGTCAGACTTTTCCCAGCACTCTTTGCTTGGGATAGCTTCATTTGATCTTGGAAGAGCTTGAGTGTGGTTCGTGTTGAAGTCCTGTTCATCCTTCATCCTCTGAAGTGAAGTGTTCCGCTTGTCGTGTTTTGTATTCCCCCCTTCCCCGGTTGTTTACTAGGCCTCAGTGAGACGCTAGTTCCTTCACCAGGGAAGGAACAGGTGGTCTCTGCCCTGTCATTATCTTTAGGGCATCTGAGGGTCACCAGGGTTTTCTAGGATCCCGTGTATGGGTATCTCTACCATCGAGAGGTGCCCATACGGATAGGAGTTAGGGACAGGAGCAGGGTTTTATAGGTGGTGACCCTTTTCCTTTCCTAGCGGTGAGGCCTAGTGTCTTTAACCTTCATTCTTGATTGTCTTTTTGTGTTCTCCCCTACTACATCCGTGACATCCCAAGCCAATACCGCCATTTTTGTTCTGATCTGTGCAGCTATGGATACTATGTCTGCACTGGTCGAACAGATGCAGAATCTGCTGGTTCCGGTGGTGGGTCCCAGGCCTGTCCTGAACCGAAGGTGGCTCTTCCGGACAGGTTTTCCGGGGGTAGTGACAATTTCATCAGGTTCAGGGAGTCATGTAAATTATACTTTAAGCTGCGTTCATACTCTTCTGGGGACGAGTGTCAACGTGTGGGTATTATTATTTCATTGCTTAAAGAGGACGACCAATCTTGGGCTTTTTCTCTGCTGACCTGATCACTGTCCCTCTGGTCGGTAGATGAATTCTTCAGAGCTTTGGGTCTCATCTACGATGACCCGGATCGGATCTCTCAGGCCGAGACCAAGGCAGATCGGCAGGGAGATCGTTCCATGGAGACCTATTGCTCTGAATTTAGGAAATGGGCTACCGATACTGAGTGGAACGATCCTGCTCTCCGCAGCAAATTCTGTCAAGGTCTCTCTGAGAGACTGCAGGATGCGTTGGCCTTTCATGAAAATCCTGTATCACTGGAGGCAGCTATGTCCCTTGCTGTACGTCTAGATCAGGGATCAGCAACCTCCGGCACTCCAGCTGTGGTGAAACTACGACTCCCAGCATGCTCCATTCACTTCTCTGGGAGTTCTGAGAACAGCCAAGAAGGTGTGCATGCTGGGAGTTGTAGTTTCGCCACAGCTGGAGTGCCGAAGGTTGCTGATCCCTGGTCTAGATAGACGCCTGAGGGAGAGATCTAGGGGTCCTCACCTTCAGGACATACTGTCCAAAAAGGGTACTGCTTCCTTTGACACTTATGGTGGAGAGATACTGGTAGTTGCGCCTTGTGATGAGCCTATGCAGTTAGGAGGAGCTACTCCTGTCAAAAGCTTGGGTCATGTGAAAGGAGTGTGCTTTTATTGTGGCAAGAAGGGACATTTTGTGGACATTTGTCCGTACTTGCAGCATCAAGGTGTAAACAAAAAGAAAAAATCTTTTAATCCTCAAATTACTATTCAACATTAGTGTGCAAACCTGTGGATGATGAAAAAACGCACTATGGTGTAGCAGGTTCCAAACGACTAACGCTCCATGTGAACAAATTTATACTCACAAGATCCCTTGTGAGTGAAGGCGTGTATAGATATCGATGGTATCAAGATAGAGCTCTGTGGAAAAGAGGACTATAGCGTAGTATATCACAACACTTAGAATGCCTGCAAACAGATTATACTTACAGGGCTTCACTTGTCAGGTGCGCATATGAGATTTTCTATAGGTCGCTCAGATCTTGGATTACAACCATACTCGATGTCCAAAAACTCTCAGGGGAAAAGGCCACAAGAGAAGTATGTGCGTACCAGAGGTCAGATTGAAAACAATTTAATATTGGTAAAAATTACAGCTAAAACATATAAAAATCAGGAATATAGCCCGACCCGGGTTTCGCGTTGATGCTTCGTCTGGGGCCCCAGACGAAGCATCAACGCGAAACCCGGGTCGGGCTATATTCCTGATTTTTATATGTTTTAGCTGTAATTTTTACCAATATTAAATTGTTTTCAATCTGACCTCTGGTACGCACATACTTCTCTTGTGGCCTTTTCCCCTGAGAGTTTTTGGACATCGAGTATGGTTGTAATCCAAGATCTGAGCGACCTATAGAAAATCTCATATGCGCACCTGACAAGTGAAGCCCTGTAAGTATAATCTGTTTGCAGGCATTCTAAGTGTTGTGATATACTACGCTATAGTCCTCTTTTCCACAGAGCTCTATCTTGATACCATCGATATCTATACACGCCTTCACTTACAAGGGATCTTGTGAGTATAAATTTGTTCACATGGAGCGTTAGTCGTTTGGAACCTGCTACACCATAGTGCGTTTTTTCATCATCCACAGGTTTGCACACTAATGTTGGATTGTGAGGTGGCTTGTGATTCTACTAGTTGAAGATTTAAAAGCGAACTTTATACACAGAGAAGATTTTCCTCTTGCAGCGCAGTCTTTTTCCGTATATTTTCGTCAAGTAATAGACTTTTCCCACATTGTCTTCAGACTTGCAGCGCTCGAGGATATTGGTGTATTTAACAGAGACTCTATCTTTTTATTGCTCAAATTACTATTGGTGGTGTGGATGGGGAGCAAAAAAACCTACATTTGTCTTTTACTGGTAGTACCCATTTTCTCCTGTCTGTCGAAGTGGCACTAGAGTCCAAAACTGTGAAAATCAAAGCATTTATCGACAGTGGGGCAGGAGTTAACTTGATTGATGGAGACTTTGTACGCGTTCATGGGTTGACTACTCATGCATTAGAGAAAAGTATTTCAGTCTTTGCAATTGACTCAGCACCTCTCACCCAAAAGTGCCTGTCGTGGGTAGTGCATGACATTCATTTAAGAGAGGGTGATTTGCATCAGGAATCTTTCTCCTGTTATGTATTGGAGGGTCTGCCTGCTCCGTTGGTGTTGGGCTTACCATGGTTAAGCAAACATAACCCTAACATCGACTGGCAAACGAGACAGATTCTCGATTGGAGTTATTTTTGCATTGACAACTGTCTTAATGCATCATTCTCTATGGTGACCACTAAAACTGTACCCTCGTTCATTTCAGAATTTTCTGATGTTTTCTCTGAGAGTGGTAATCAAGAGTTGCCTTCGCACCGGGAGTATGACTGTCCCGTCAATCTTATTCCCGGAGCTAAATTGCCCAAATCTCGGTTGTATAATCTTTCGGAACCCGAAAGAAAGGCCATGCGAGAGTATGTTACCGAGAGTTTGGCAAAGGGACATATTACACCATCCAAGTCCCCAGTGGCTGCTGTGTTTTTCTTTGCAAAGAAAAAAGATGGTACCCTGAGACCATGACTGGACTTCCATGAGCTCAATCGTATTACCGTCCGTGATCCTTACCCCCTTCCTGGTCATGCCCTTTGGGTTAACCAATGCTCCTGCTTTTTTTCAACACTTTGTCAATGACATCTTTCATCATCTGGTGGGGAGGTTTATGACATACTAATTTATTCGCCTGATATGGAAACTCATCAGGATCATGTGAGACAGGTGTTACAGATCCTAAGAGAGAATAAGTTTTATGCTAAGATGGAAAAGTGTGAATTTGCTGTACAGGAAGTGCAATTTCTGGGTTACCTGCTCTCATCCTCAGGTTTTCGTATGGATCCTGAGAAGGTCCGTGCCGTGTTGGACTGGGATCGACCCGAAAATATGAAAGCGCTTATGTTTTTGGGGTTTACCAACTACTTTTGGGGTTTACCAACTACTACCGTCAATTTATCTTGAACTATTCATCGGTGGTTAAACCTTTAACAGACATAACTAGGAAGGGTGCGGATATTTCTGTCTGGTCTGATGCAGCATTACAGGCCTTTTCTGCTATGAAAGAATGTTTTGCTTCAGCATAACTAGGAAGGGTGCGGATATTTCTGTCTGGTCTGATTCGGCATTACAGGCCTTCTCTGCTATGAAAGAATGTTTTGCTTCAGCCCCTATTCTGATGCAACCGGACGTGACTCAGCCATTTATTGTTGAGGTTGACGCGTCCGAGGTAGGAGCAATCTTGTTGCAAGATCCTTAACCTAGTAAATGGTCCCCATGTGCATTTTTCTCTAAAAAAAAACTCTCTACTGCTGAAAGAAATTATGATGTGGGGAATAGGGAATTGCCATTAAGTTGGCGTTCGAGGAATGGCGGCATTGGTTGGAAGGAGCAATTCACCCCATTACAGTAATTACGGATCACAAGAATCTGGCCTACCTGGAGTCGGTTAAGCAACTGAACCCAAGGCAGGCCCAGGCCAAATGGTCATTGTTTTTCACCAGATTTAACTTCATCGTCACATACCGCCCTGGGGTTACGAACGTCAAGGCGGATGCTTTGTCGCGTAGCTTTCATAGAGGAGGGTGAGTCTAATGACCCTAGTCCCATTTTATCTGAAGGGGTAGTCATATCCGCTCTTTAGCCTGATCTTGAGGCCAGGGTGTTGGAGGCACAGGAGGATGCTCCGGACTCTTGTCCTCTGGGGAAGTTGTTTGTTCCCTCCGAATTATGTCACAAGGTGTTCGAGGAACATCACTGTATGGTGCTTGCTGGGCACCCTGGGAGCAGATCGACTGTCGATCTCATCTCTCGCAGATTTTGGTGGCCGGGGTTGCGTAAGTGTGTTGAGGACTATGTGTCAGACTGTGGTACCTGTGCACGTGCTAAGGTGACACATACTCGGCCTTCCGGATCTCTGCTTCCATTGCCCATCCCGTCCAGAACTTGGACCCATTTGTCCATGGATTTTATCACGGATTTACTGAATTATTCGGGAAAAACTGTGATTCTGGTGGTTGTAGATCGTTTTAGTAAAATGACACACTTGATTGCATTACCTAGTCTACCCAATGCTAAAACTCTTGCACAGGTGTTTGTCGACAACATCATGAAACTACATGGCATTCCCTCTGATGTGGTGTCTGATAGAGGGACTCAGTTTGTTTCCAGATTCTGGAAAGTGTTCTGTACTTGTCTGGGTGTACAATTGTCCTTCTCTTCGGCTTTTCATCCTCAGTCGAACGGACAGACGGAGCGCACTAATCAGAATCTGGAGACTTGAGATGTTTTGTTTCAGAGAATCAGGAAGAGTGGTCTTCATTTTTGTCGTTAGCTGAGTTTGCTATAAATAACCGTAGACAGGAATCCACTGATAAGTCGCCGTTTTTTGGGGCATATGGGTTCCTTCCACTGTTTGGTACATTTTCTGGTGCTCAAAATTCCGGCATTCCCGAGGAGGAACGATTTTCCTCTTCTTTGTCTTCTATTTGGCAGAAAATCCAAAATAACCTGAAAAAGATGGGCAGCAGGTATAAGCGTGTGGCTTACAGGAGACGTATGAGTGGTCCGGACATGACAGTGGGTGATTCTGTGTGGTTGTCTACAAGAAACATTAAACTTAAGGTACCTTCTTGGAAGTTGGGCCCAAGATTTATTGGTCCATATAAGATCACTGCCATTGTTAACCCTGTAGCCTTCCGTCTTGAACTTCCTCAAGCATTGAAAATCCATAACGTATTTCATAAATCGTTGCTAAAGAAATGTGTCGAACCTGTTGAGCCGTCCTCCTTGCCTCCCGCTCCTGTCATGGTGGACGGCAATTTAGAATTTCAGATCAGCAGGATTGTGGACTCCCGAGTTCTTCGGAGATCCCTCCAGTATCTCGTTCATTGGAGAGGGTACGGACTAGAGGAGAGGATGTGGGTTCCAGCGACCGATGTTAATGCTAGTCGTCTGGTGAGAGCATTCCACAGAGCTCATCCTGATAAGGTCGGTCCTGGGTGCCCGGAGGTCACCCGTAGAAGGGGGGGGGGGGGGGTACTGTCACATCTGTCACAGGTCCCATCACTCCTTGCTTGGGATAGCTTCATTTGGTCTTGGAAGAGCTGGAGTGTGGTTCGTGTTGAAGTCCTGTTCATCATTCATCCTCTGAAGTGAAGTGTTCCGCTTGTCGTGTTTTGTATTCCCCCCTTCCCCGGTTGTTTACTAGGCCTCAGTGAGACGCTAGTTCCTTCACCAGGGAAGGAACAGGTGGTCTCTGCCCTGTCATTATCTTTAGGGCATCTGAGGGTCACCAGGGTTTTCTAGGTTCCCGTGTATGGGTATCTCTACCATCGAGAGGTGCCCATACGGATAGGAGTTAGGGCCAGGAGCAGGGTTTTATAGATGGTGACCCTTTTCCTTCCCTAGCGGTGAGGCCTAGTGTCTTTCCCCTTTCTTCTTGATTGTCTTTTGGTGTTCTCCCCTACTACATCCGTAACAGGCAGTTCTTCAGTGTGCTGACAACAAGACAAGCAATTAGAGCTTGAAGCAAAGCATAAATGTTCTAAACCTGAGCACAACCAGCATGACCAGGCATCTCCTGTAAGTGCAAAGCACGAGCTGCAGTGGAGTAGACACCTCAAAAACCAAAAAAGGTCTCTGATTCCTCCTGCTTCCTCTTCTGCTGCAGTTTGGCCTCTTCATTCCCCTCTGGAGTGACAGTGGCACCTCCCACAACGCAAACAGAGGATGTGCCAGCAACACCACCACCTGGATCACCAAACATTTCCACAATGTCCCATGGAAGCGCTCAGCTGTCCATTTCCCAAACACTGGAGCAAAAGAAGAAGTACCCCCCTACCCACCCACAATCCCTGGCCCTGAATGCCAGCATTTAAAAATTCCTGGCCTTTGAAATGCTGTCATTCCGTCTGGTGGAGACAGAGAGTTTTAAAAGCCTTATGTCCCACAGTATGTCGTTCTGAGCCGCCACTACTTTTCCAGGCGAGCCATCCCTTCCCTGCACAATTAAGTGGGGGACAAAATCAGTTGTGCACTGTGCAACAACATCTGTGGCAAGGTCCACCTAACTACAGATACGTGGCCCAGTAAGCACGGTCAGGGACCTAACAGCACACTGGGTAAATCCAGTGGCGGCTGGGCCTGAGGCGGATAGCAGTTTGGCTTATGTCCTTCCACCACCGAGGATTGCAGGGCATTTCTCTTTGCCTCCTGTTGCTTCCTCCTCCTACTCAGCTTCTTTATCCTCTACCGCCTCATCTGGTCAGCGTAATATCTTCACCACCAATTTCAGCACAGCCAGGGGTAAACGACAGCAGGCAATTTTAAAACGTATCTGTTTGGGGGACAATCCCCACACCACCCAGAAGCTGTGGACGGGCATGGAACAACAGACCGATGAGTGGTTGGTGCCAGTGAGCCTCAAGCCCGACCTGGTGGTGACCGATAATGGGCAAAATCTCGTAGCAGCTCTGGGCCTAGTCGGTTTGATGCACATCCCTTGCCTGGCGCATGTGCTGAATTTGGTGGTGCACAAATTCCTTAAAAATTACCCCAATATGTCAGAGCTGCAGCAGAAAGTGCGGGCTGTCTGTGCACGCTTTCGGCGTTCTCACCCTGCTGCTGCTCGCCTGTCAGCGCTGCAGCGTAATTTTGGCCTTCCCGATCACCGCCTCATATGCGACGTGCCCACAAGTTGGAACTCCACCTTGCACATGCTGGCCAGACTGTGCAAACAGCAGCAGGCGATAGTGGAGTTTCAGCTGCAGCACACATGGGTGAGTTGCTCTAAGGAACAGCACCACTTCACCACCAATGAGTGGGTCTCAATGCGAGACCTGTGTGCCTTGTTGCGCTGTTTTGAGTACTCCACCAACATGGCCAGTGCCGATGACGCCATTCTCAGCATTACTATCCCACTTATATGCCTCCTTGAAAAACCGCTTCGGGCGATGGTGGAAGAGGATGTGGCATAGGAGGAGGAGGAATCATTTACAAGGGTTTCAGGCCAGTCATTCACAAGTAGCTCCGAGGGTGGGTTCCTGCACCAACATATGCCAGGTACACAATTGTCCAGCCAGGGCACAGTTCTGGAGGATGACAAGGTGGAGGATGAGGAGGAGGAGATGGAGGATAGGAAACTGTGTTCACAGCAGGGTGGCACCCAAACCAGCTCATGGGCATCACTGGTGCGATGCTGGGGGAATACAGAGGACAGTTTGTCATTGCCTCTGGGTAGCCTGGCACACAAGCGATTACATGCTACAGTGTCTCTGCAACGACCGCTGAGTTGGCCACATTCTAACTTGTGCTGATTACCGGGTGTCCCCGTTACAAGGACAACGCACCGTCCTTAATTTCCTCACTGGAGTGTGATCGTAAGATGCGTGAGTACAAGCGCACACTGGTAGATGCACTTTTGATGGCATTCCCACCTAAGAGCGGGGGCACAGTGGAAGCACAAGGCGAAGGCAGAGGAGGAGGAAGAGGTTGTCAATGCAGCTGGGGCACCACCAGCACCTCAGAAGGCAGGGTTAGCACGGCCAAAATGTGGAAAAGCTTTGTCAGCACGCCACAACCAGCTGATATGGAATGTCTTTGCAGGAGGCAGCATTTCAGCAACATTGTGGAGCAGTATGTGTGCACATGCCTACATGTACTGACTGATGGGTCTCTCCCTTCAACTTCTGGGTCTCCAAATTGGGCACATGGCCTGAGCTTGCCGTTTACACCTTGGAGGTGCTGGCCTGCAGCAGTATATTGTCTGAATGTGTGTTTAGCATGGCAGGGGGTGTTATCACAGACAAGCACAGCCGCCTGTCCACAGCCAATGTGGACGAGCTAAAATGAACCAGGCATGGATCCCACAGGACTTGTCTGTACCTTGTGCAGAATAGACATGTATACCGGCCTTACCCAGCCATTGATATACTCCAGCTCACTTTCTCATTGTTGTATTTTTTATATTTCCCAATGTTTTGGGGTGTACCCTAATTTAAACAAAAAACAAACAAAATAAAAGTGTTGGTTGCCTCCTCCTCCGCTTCCACCTACACCGCTACGTCCACTGCCTCCTCAACCTCATACTCCATATGGACCTCGACCTCCTAGATCAAGATTATTATTTTTTATTTTTAAGTATTTTATATTATTTTAAGTCATTTCACTAATTTGTCTGATACATTGTTGGGGGGGCATATCCCAAATTTTTGGCTGTGACATGCCCCTGATCTACATAGTGGAAAAGGAAATACATTTCACTAATTCGTCTGTTAAATTGTTGGGTGACAAATGCTCATCTTTTGAGCTAGAAAGTACATTTGCGGCATACACTGCATTTAGATCAGTACGAACGGTGAGGGAACAAGTACAGACAATAGTAGATTGGGTGGCTGACAGTGCCTCCAGTTCCTTCACATTGTCTCCCACCCAGTCCCCTGCTGAAAGATCAGAGTTGGCTCCTACAGCCCATGGCCATCTGTCTTTCAACTCACCCCATAGCAAATCAGGCAAGCAGTCTGAGCCCCAAGTCATGCAGCAGTCTCTTATGCTTTTTGATGACTCTGCTGGCAGGGTTTCCGTGGGCCATCCACATAGCCCTGCACCAGAAGTGGAAGAGATTGAGTACCCAACCACTTATTTTTCAGGATGAGGACATGGGAAGACCACCGCAGCACGTCTCTGATGTCGAAGCACAGGTGCCAACTGCTACAGCGTTCTGCAGTCTGCAGACCGACAAGGAGGGCAGGGGTAAAGAGTGGGTGGAAGATGATGTGAAGGATGATGAGGTACTAGACCCCACATGGAATCAAGGTCATGTGAGTGATGTGTGCAGTTTGGAGGAAGAGGCGGTGGTTGCACAGAGGCACCAGCACAGCAAAAGAGGGAGCAGGGTGCAAAAGCGTCTTTTACATTCTTGGGTGCCATTTTACCATTTTTGATGTGAATTAACCCCTGCTCTGCATAGGTGACAGGGACCTAAATTTCAAAAAAATCAGCTATTACATTCTCAGGTGATATTTTACCATTTTTGCCATATACAAACCCCTGCTCTGCATAGGTGACAGGGAACTAATTTTTTTAATATCATCTGTTCAATTGGTGGGAGACATGAACCCAGTTTTGCCACAAATAAAGTCCTGCTCTGCATAGTTGACAGGGACCGAAATTTTAAAAAATCATCTGTTCCATTGGTGGGTGTCATTAACCCATTTTTTGCAGATGAAAAAACCCTGCTCTGCATAAGTGACAGGGACTAAAATTTCTAAAATTCGTCTTTAACTAACGTGCGCCCCCTCCTTTCATTCGATCATTCCACTTTAACAAATTGTCCCTGTCACAGTGGTGTTTGACGGTGACGCAGTTGCTGTGCAGACTGGTTGCCAGGGGCAACGTGTAGTTTGTGGTTTGCACATGCACTTCCTCTTTAAGGTGTGCCTCCCTGCTGTTTGGTGAGCAAGGGGTTAATCTTCTGGCTAGTGGGGATTAAGGTGTTTCCTGGGTGTGCCCGCCAGTTTGATATAAACCTGTGGCTTGCTGGCTGGGTGCAGTTGTACTACAGCATCGCTTGGTGTTGAAGCTTTGCTCTTTGCCTGGGTGTTCCAGCCCAGTCCTTGAGGGCCACTTTATGGAACATAAATTGTCCTCCCTTTTGTATCCTCCTTGTACCTCTACCCTCCATTATTGTATGTGTGGTTTATGTTCTGGGCCCAGGCAGTATCAGGTATGCTGGATTCCTGTGTGTGGTGTTTGTACGGTGTCCTATTTGGTGTGTAGGCATGTGTACTTATGCACGGGTTCCAGTCGTTTCGGCTGCGGCAGGTAAGTGTGTTTCTGGTGTTATTATCTGCCAAGCATGTTGCTGTATTCAGTCGTCCTATTCGGTGTGCTTTCCCTTTGTTGCTAAGCCGTGTCTTGGATGAACCTGGTTGTCTCTTGTCCCTGTCTCCTAACCTCAGGGATATTGAGGGCTCTGGGGTTTCCAGCGTATGGGCCCTCCTACCTTAAGAGTCGGCTCATACAGTTAGTAGAACAGGGACAGATTTAGGGATGCTATAAGAGGTGACCAGTTCCCTTTTCTTGTCAGACTGGCCTAGCTGCTACCCAAATCCCTTTTACATTGTACTGTGGGGGGTTTCCCATATTTCCACTCAATCACATTTCAGCCATTAACCTCCCTTGGATGTGTAATTCCTTTCTCATGCTCCCTCTCCCTCTCCGGCATGGAACCCTGATTTCCCGTTACCCGTGATCACCATGGTAGGCACATAGAAGAACATCAAAAGTTGATAGAGAAGATATCCAATTGGATCGTGTTCAGGCAGGAGTTATCTAGAGTCAACAAAGCGGCAGCAGGACCTCTCCCGCCTAACGTTTCAAAATCCAAAATACCCCAGTGATATTCCCTGCAATTTTTTATTAATCATTACAATAACAGTGCTTCTTAAGATTCCTGTATTGTCATTTATCGTCACGCTCGCCCCCGCCTTTACTTTGATGGTTCTGCTTCAATAGTTTGTCCCACATTTCCGCTCGATCACATTTAATTTCATCCATTGACTTCCCTTGGATGTGGTATCCCTTTCTCAGGCTCCCTCTCTGGCATGCTACCTGTGATCACCGTGGTAGGCGCATAAAAGAACATCGAAGGTTGATAGGGAAGATCTCCAATTGTATCAAGGCCGTCACGTGGAAGTGCGACAGGGTGGAGCAGTATGTGTGGACACTGATTGGTCTACCCCCTTCAACTTCTGGGTCTCCAAATTGGCCTGAGCTTGCCGTTTACGTCTTGGAGGTGCTGGCCTGCCCTGCAGCCAGTGTATTGTCTGAATGTGGACAAGTTCATGTTCATTAAAATAAACCAGGCAGGGATCCCACAGGACTTGTCCGTACCTTGTGCAGAATAGATATGTATACCGGCCTCACCCAGTCATTGTTGTACTCCAGCGCACTTTCTCTTTGTTTTATTTTTTATATTTCCAATGTTTTGGGGTCTACCCAAATTTGAACAAAAAATTTAAATAAAAACAAAACCAAAAACCAGTGTTGGCTACCTCCTCCTCCTCTACCGCCGCTTCCACCTAAACCGCCACATCCACTGCCTCCTCAACTTCCTACTCCATATGGACCTCCTCCTAGATCAAGATTATTATTTTTTATTTTTACGTATTTTATGTTATTTTAAGTCATTTCCCTATCCACTTGCCATGCTCTTAACCACATTTTGCTGCCTTTCCATAACTTTTTTAGAGCCATTTTAGCGCTCCAAAGTTCGGGTCCCCATTGACTTCAATGGGGTTCTGGTTCAGGGTCAAGTTCGGGTCCTGAACGCAAACTTTTTTGTGAAGTTCGGCCGAACCCATCAAACCCGAACATCCAGGTGTCCGCTCAACTCTATCTCTAACCCAATGACACGCAATACAGTTAAGCTATTGCACAACGGCTAGCTGACCACCTGACTACAAACCCTTACTACGTACTACGGGACTCCAACTCGGAGTTAAGGTCCACACTAACTGAGGGCAGTAAAAGTAGCGCAACAGCAATTTGGGATATACTGAGGGATAACAATAGCAACGCAGATACTAATATGTCGCACCTTCTTCAGGTTGTCAAAAAAAACACAGATTCCCAGCGACACCACTCCCACGTGCTTTGAGCAGATAGTTATGGGAAATAAATAATATGTGATATCGACATATACTGTGTTGTTTCACTTGTATCATCAATAAAATGTTTTTAAAAAATAAAATGTTTTTAAAAATAAAAATAGAACTGGCTTAGTTGCCCATAGCCACCAATCAGATTCCACTTTAATTTGCAACAGCTTCTTTCGAAAATTAAAGGTAATATCTAATTGGTTGCTATGGGCAACTAAACCAGTTCTACTTTACAGCAGTTTGATAAATGACCCCCGCTAGATTTTAAAATGGGTGTGCAATGGGGCCTGAAACATTTCCAATTCATATTCTGACAGCCACTGGGTGCTTCTTTACATTTAGACCCTGCCATATGTAAAGAAATATGATTAGGGCCACAATCCAGGGCTGTGGAGTCGGAGTCGGAGTCGAGGAGTCGGAGTCGGAGTCAATTTTGGGTACCTGGAGTCGGAGTCGGAGTCGGCAAAAAATGAACCGACTCCGACTCCGACTCCTACTAAATTTAAATTGGAATAAAAAAATAAAAAAGCAAGTTTAAATGTCCGAATTCATAAACAGTTATAATTAATGACTTCTCTACTGTAAGAATAAAGGTCAATGCATGCAGTGCCTCACGTAACCGCAAAACAAACGCGTTCAGTGATGTGAAGAAGCATGCTTTTCATATGCTTCACTATATGGCACGCAATGCACAATTAGGAGCGGCAATACATATACTTTCCATTGTGTTGTGTTCTGATGTTACAGGGAACACAATGCCCATGGTTATCCTCGCCTCTCACTGATAAGGGATTAAGTAAATATGTGCTTTGCAGGACTAGAGACACTTGTATAAGTGAAGGGAATGGAGGGTTAATAGTTCAAGACTGAAGCTGTAAACCATGGATGTCAAACTCATGGCCCTCCAGATGTTGCAAAACTACAACTCCTATCATTCCCTGATAGCTGTAGTATGCCCAGGCATGATGGGAGTTGTAGTTTTGCAACAGCTGGAGGGCCACGAGTTTGACATCCCTGCTGTAAACCATTGGAAAAACTGCTGTCATTCAGCTAAGGCTATAAAACGTGTAAACTCAGAATGTTATCTTAAACTTTAAACATGACTATGGGATTCTTCTAGGGAAATCATGTTTTAAAATAAATGTCCCTTCCTGGATCCTCCCACTGCCCTGTCTTCAGCAGAAGATCAGCACACAAAGGAGAAGGCAGCAGCTTCTGCCCAACTACCTCTCTGTGCTAGAAGAGCTTAGAAGAACTTCTTTCTTTCCTTCAAGGAATGTATAAAATACATTTGCATATTAAATACAGAGGAGTCGGAGTCGGAGTCGGAGTCGGAAGTACAAAAAACTGAGGAGTCGGAGTCGGAGTCGGAGCATTTATCTACCGACTCCACAGCCCTGCCACAATCAGGATATTTTTTTAAGACAGAAGAAACAGGTTGATTTTGGAGTGTACTTCATTTTCATGTGCTGCGTAAAAAAAAAAAAATCTTTAAAATGACACTTTTATTTATATATATATATATATATATATATATATTTAAAAAAATGTCTTTAAAATGACACTTTTATATAAAAATAAATAAATGTGTCACTTGCTTAAATTTCTTTAAAAAAACGGGGAGGGGTAGGAATAAAAAAAAAAATTACTACAACCCTAGATGAACATCGTGAGAGGTCTAGTTTTTAAAATGAGGTCATTTATGGGGGTTTTCTATAGTTTTGACAGCTGAATGCCAAAACAATGCAATTCCTCTATGCTAATTTTGTGTTCTGAAAGCAACAGCGACTTAAAAAGATTAAAATAGACAAATCGCCAGGACCGGATGGCATACACCCCCGTATCCTAAGGGAATTAAGTAATGTCATAGCCAGACCCTTATTTCTGATATTTGCAGATTCTATACTGACAGGGAATGTCCCACAGGATTGCCGCATGGCAAATGTGGTGCAAATATTCAAAAAGGGTCCAAAAACAGAGCCTGGAAACTATAGGCCGGTAAGTTTAACATCTGTTGTGGGTAAACTGTTTGAATGTTTTCTGAGGGATGCTATGTTAGAGCATCTTAACGGAAATAAGAAGATTAAGCCATATCAGCATGGCTTCATGAGGGATCGGTAATGTCAAACTAATTTAATCAGTTTCTATGAGGAGGTAAGTTCTAGACATTACAGCGGCGAATCAATGGATGTCGTGTATCTGGACTTCTTCAAAGCATTTGTCACTGTACCACATAAAAGGTTAGTATATAAAATGAGAATGCTCGGACTGGGAGAAAACGTCACGTAAGTGGGTAAATAACTGGCTCAATGATAGAAAACAGAGGGTGGTTATTAACGGTACATACTCAGATTGGGTCACTGTCACTAGTGGAGTACCTCAGGGGTCAGTATTGGGCCCTATTCTCTTCAATATATTTATTAATGATCTTGTAGAAGGCTTGCATAGTAAAATATCAATTTTCTCAGATGACACTAAACTGTATAAAGTCATTAACACTGAAGAGGACAGTATACTACTACAGAGGGATCTGGATAGATTGCAGGTTTGGGCAGATAAGTGGCAGATGAGGTTTAACACTGACAAATGTAAAGTTATGCACATGGGAAGGAATAATTCAAGTCACCCGTACATACTAAATGGTAAAACACTCGGTAACACTGACATGGAAAAGGATCTAGGAATTTTAATAAACAGCAAACTAAGCTGCAAAAACAAGTGTCAGGCAGCTGCTGCCAAGGCCAATAAGATAATGGGTTGCATCAAAAGGGGCATAGATGCCCGTGATGAGAACATAGTCCTACCACAAATCATTAGTCAGACCACACATGTAGTACTGTGTACAGTTCTGGGCTCCAGTGAACAAGGCAGACATAGCAGAGCTGGAGAGGGTCCAGAGAAGGGCAACTAAAGTAATAACTGGAATGGGGCAACTACAGTACCCTGAAAGATTATCAAAATTAGGGTTATTCACTTTAGAAAAAAGACGACTGAGGGGAGATCTAATTACTATGTATAAATATATCAGGGGTCAGTACAGAGATCTATCCCATCATCTGTTTATCCCCAGGACTGTGACGAGGGGACATCCTCTGCGTCTAGAGGAAAGAAGGTTTGTACACAAACATAAAGAGGATTCTTTACGGTAAGAGCAGTGAGATTATGGAACTCTCTGCCTGAGGAGGTGGTGATGGTGAGTACAATAAAGGAATTCAAGAGGGGCCTGGATGTATTTCTGGAGTGTAATAATATTACAGGATATAGCTACTTGAGAGGGATCGTTGATCCAGGGAGTTATTCTGATTGCCTGATTGGAGTCGGGAAGGAATTTTTTATTCCCCTAAAGTGAGGAAAATTGGCTTCTACCTCACAGTTTTTTTTGCCTTCCTCTGGATCAACTTGCAGGATGACAGGCCGAACTGGATGGACAAATGTCTTTTTTCGGCCTTATGTACTATGTTACTATGAAAGTGTCACGATGGGGGAGTGGGGGGAAAACCCCCCACCACACAATGTCTATAAAGACCATGCCACTAGGCCTAGAAGCCAGGATAAGGGAGCAGGTCACCTCCTATACAATCCCTGGCCTCCTGACTGTATGAGCCAACCCTGATGGTGGGAGGGCTCATACCTGGAATCTTGGACCCTAATTCGCCCTGATGATCCCTGATGGTATTGAAAGGAGAAAGAGACAACAGATTCCTCCAAGACACGGAAGAACCGGAGTCTCCCACAGGCCTAGCAACAATGAAGGAGCAGAGAGCAAGCATAAACACATAACGGCAGGTATGAGCCCAGCGCAAACGACACTCACTGGAACAACTAGCACCAATTAACTGCCACAACGACTGGGTGGAACAACTACAGCTTGCTGACTGGTGGTTCACCCCTCTGGGAAACCATGAAGCCCTCTTCCGCAGGCACAGACAGACAGGGGAAATGCCAAACAACCATACTGGACTACAAACACAAAATAGACCATACATTGAACCCAAATGACATACAACAATCACCCTGTACATAAACCCACACCAAACATCATAAACAGGTGAGGAAGGGTAAGGGGACATATGGAAACATTGGGATGACATTGCCAAAGACCTTGATGTTCCACAAGGAGGCCCTCACGGACAGGTGATACATCCAGAGAGGAGCAAAGCTCCTACTCATACAAAGGCAGACATACAACTAACCTCGTGCTCACAACTCCAGTATAAGAAGAGCCATGAGGGCACACCCAGCTTCACCTTGCACACACCTTTAACCCTAAACAAACTAAAATGGGAAGGAACACCATCCTTAAAGGGGAAGTGTAAAATCATGCTAACAACACGTTTCCAACAGCAACAAGCATGCACGGCAAAAGTGTCACGGTCCACTACCACCAGACCATAACAGCTGTGAAAGAAAGACAATGGGTCCTCCTTTAAGTTTAGTCCATGCCATGTGTCAAGACATAAGGTTAGGGCCATAATGGGGATATTTCTGAACTAATAATTTTACTTTCTCTCGGACTCGACGGAAACAGAAGGGACTTAGAGACCGACAATTTGGATAAAGCCAAATGCATTTCCTGTCTAATAGAATCTTTTAATTCATTCTTTAAAGGGGTTATCCGAGACTAAAAAATGCCCCCATATGCCCGGGCTCCTCACACTGAATCTACTTACCTGGCTCCCTGCGCCGCACCTGGTCCCTGCACCGCCGCTGCTGCCTCTCCCCGTGCTCGAATGAAAACATCCAGTGTCAGGAAGGGGAGCAGCCAATGGCAGACGGTGACGAGCCACCCTAGTATCGTCACCACCTGCCATTGGCTGCTCCCCCCTTACACTGAATGTTTTACTCCGCGCACGGGGAGAAGCAGCAGCAGCGGTGCAGGAACAAGGAGCGGTTCAGGGAGCCAGGTAAGTAGATTCAGTGTGACTGGCCCGGGCATATTGGGGACATGTTTTAGTCTCAGATAACCCTTTAATGATGGAACTAAATCAATAGCAATATTAGTTGCACCTTTTTGACAAATTATTTACGCAGTTTAGAAAAGCAAACTGCACACTTCCTAATCTTACGAGTCGATTAAACTAGATGAGAGCTTGTCTTTGTCACTCTATACAACCTTTAAATTAAGGAAAGACAAATACAACAGGATCAATCAACTGCATAAACTAAACAGGAATCACACCCAAGGCACAGTCAGTTACAATTGTAGAGCACTGAGAGGCCTCCATGCCATCACCCAATTCAGACATTATTATTGGATGACCGCCCAATATATCTGGTCTCTTATCTTTAGGCCTCAGATCAGAGAACGATATCCTCCTGGAATCAGTGCATCGGGTAATACCCACCCACACAAAGAAGGAGTTTCGCTTGAAGAGGCCCTCAGGCAACAGGATAGCCACCTCACCAAAGGCCCCTCCTGATGTCATCCACAAAAAGCTGTAAAATAATAGATAGCAGAGAGCTGCAAACCGAACTGACTCCATGAGGGTCAGCAATACAGTTTAATGCTTTGACGGGGCACGGAAACAGTCCCCCTGGCCCACCATTTCATCTAATAGGATTAGTTCCCATAGTCTATCAGAGGCCAGTGTCATCGCTGACAGCAGAATGTAAGTATTTGAGTTTATTATTTTTATTAGGCAACATGCTGTTGGGCGAGAGTGGGGTGGGAGGGTCATTGCTTTGTAACTGGAGAAAGCACTATGGGGACATTACGCTGTAAAAAGGAGCATTTTGGTACTGGCACACATTATAAGGGGGCCACTATGGAGACATTTGTTGCACTAAAAGGGGGTAGTTTTTTGTACTGACACATTATAAAGGAGCATTTTTCTGTACTGGCACATAAGGTGGCATTTGTTTGTATTTAGTTCACATTGTAAGGAAGCATTTTTGTACTGACACATGTCTACATCAGAGGACACATCACTGGAGGTATGTGGTGCTGTATTAGGCTACTGTCACACTAGCATTAATATTTTCCGGTATTGAAATCTGTCATAGGCTCTCAATACCGGAAAATGATGATTACTCAGGTAATTGGATTTTCCAGAGCCCACAACATCACCATGAGAGGATCTGACCCCCACAGACAGGAAACCTGCAGAATAAAAGGGGGGACGCTCTCCATTACCGGTGAGTAATCATTTTTCGCTTCACTCACGACAGCACCACAAGTGATTTACCAGAGGAAATAATTAGGATGGGAGAGCAGAAAGAAGCACCTTTTCCCCAAAGGAAGAACCCGGAGAATATTAATTCAAATCAAGCTGATAGTGTTAAAAAAAGGTTGAAGGAGAAGACCAGGTAGCTGCTTTGCAAATATCCTCTATGGGGACCGAGGATCTTTCTGCCCACGAGGTAGCCACTGCCCTGGTAGAATCTAAAATCCACTAGAGGAGACAAGCCAGAAGAATAGGCCAAGGAAATGGCAGAGAAAATCCATCTAGCAATAGAACCTTTAGTGGCTGCCTTAACCTTATTCACTCCCTGAAAGAGGATAAAGAGTGAAGAAGATTTTCGCCAACCCTCAGATTTCTCTTCTTCCAACCTTGGGTTCTTAAAAAAGGTAGGAAGAAGAATATCCTGGGACCTGTGAAAACTGGAAGCCACCTTTGGAAGAAAAGTTGGATCTGGACGAATCAACACCTTATCTTACAAAATAGTGGTTTATGGAGGGTTAATAGATATGACATGAATCTCATTAACCTGACAGGCAGAAGTTACTGCTATCATAAGGCATAATTTTAGGGTGAGACACTTAATCGAACATGTATCCAATGGTTCAAAAGGTGGTAGTGTCAAAGCTTTTAAAACTATGTTTAGGTCCCAAGGAGGAGGTCTATGGGAAATTATGGGGTGGATCTGGCTACCGCTCTAAAGAACCTCGACACCCACGGGCACCCAGCAATTTCTTGAATAAATAAAGCGGAAAGTGCTGAAACCTGAACTTTTAGGGTACTGTCACAAGGGGGTCAAGAGCCAAGTCTGACTCCGTTATACCCGGGGTCAGGAAGTCACAGCGTGTGGCTGCACGCTCTATGTCTAAAGATCGCGCTGTTACTTAATAGTAGCTTTCTGTGTTTGCCTTGCAATCCTTTTGTCTCACTCAGGGATCCATAGCTTATTTTCCTCAGCTGTTTCTTGTCCGGCACTCCCAACCTCTTTATATTCCCCTCTCCCACTTCTCTGCTTGCCAGATATAGAGCTTCCTGCCTGGACTTTTATACTGACCCACTGGAGCTGTGTAGCTGTTATTCCTGGTTGTCGTACCCGAGCATTACCCTCCGGATCCCTGTTGGTCTTTTGTTGTCCACTGTTGTCGCCCACCTGGGATTATATGTTTCGGCAGTATTGTCTGTCCTCTCCCTGGTGTTTCCCTTTAGTGTTAGTGGTGCGGACTCGTGTTCCCACCGCCCTATTCACTACTTAGGGCTCATCTTAAGGAAAGCCAGGGTTTAGGCACGTGATTGGCGTACGGGTGAAAAACTCAACTAGGGACTTCAGGGCAGTCAGGTGCCAGCCTCAGGTGAGTTAGGGGTCACCATCTTTCCCTCTCCCTTGGACAGGGCCTTCCCTTTTCCCTCCCTTTGCATCACGTATGTGATCGGCACGCCGGTCGTGATAGGTACTACCTGACAGGTCCAGTTCTAACCCTATCTGGAGAAACTCTAAAACTAAATGAATGGGATCAAAAGAGGGACTTTTCTCCACCTGGATACTTGAGAACTTCAAGAATCTTTGACAAATCCTAGCATAAATGGCCACCTTCTTGCTCTTAAGGAAAGTAGAGATCAAGGCATCGGAGAATCCCTTTCTACCTAGCAAGTACCTTTCAAGTTCCAGGCAGTTAGGTGTAAGCTTTTTATATTGGTACCACCTATTAAATCATCCAAAGGATGAACTTAATGTGAGGCAAAAATGTTATAACACAACCAATTAGGCAAAAGACACACATATACAATTATAACATGAACATTTTTATTCAGTAATAAATACTACAAAACAATATAGTAGACAAACATTAAAACGAAAAGCAGCAGTGGAGGCAAGCGCTGCGATAAGCAGCTCACCCACCAGACTCTGGGTATAATGGATCCACAATCAAAAGGAGGAATAGGGGAGTAATAAATGCCGCAATAGGCAAGCAATATAAACCCCACCCCCAATGTGTGTACAGGCCTCAAACCCCCACAAGTAACATACAAAGACTGCCAGATGTACGGCACCTATAGTTAGCCCATAAGCAGTATGGAGAGACAACAGTAGTAATAGACATCAATCAAAATAAATATTGCAACATATTACCTAAAGTTGATAAGAGGCACAAATGGATCGAACCCAGGTCCAGCAGAGAGCGCACTCTTAATGGCTTTTACTTTGCAATCTTTGTATGTTACCTGTGGGGGTTTGAGGCCTGTACACACATTGGGGGTGGGGTTTATATTGCTTGCCTATTCCGGCATTTATTACTCCCCTATTACTCATTTTGATTGTATCCATTATACCCAGAGTCTGGTGGGTGAGCTGCTTATCGCAGCGCTTGCCTGCACTGCTGCTTTTCATTTTAATGTTTGTCTATTATATTGTTTTGTAGTATTTATTACTTAATACAAATTTTCATGTTATAATTGTATATGTGTGTCTTTTGCCTAATTGGTTGTGTTTTTATATTGGGGTATAAAACTGGACCCTGGTTCAAAAGGTTTCTGGATCTCTGGAAGCACCCAAGGATCTGACACCGACATGATGCGAAGTCATATGAACCATAATCTCCTCAGCCAAAATGGGGCTGAGTATAACCCTTGTGCCATCCTCAATGATTTTTCTTAGTACTCTTGGAATCAAGGGGAGGGGAGGATAGGTGTAGGCTAGAGGGAAATTCCAGGTCTGAAGGAAGGCATCTATCCCACAAGGGAATCTCGCCGGATCTAGAGAAAATAATCTCTGAACCCTCCTGTTTTTAGAAGTAGCAAACAGGTCTATTACTGGCTTAACCCGGAGAGGTATCATTTTCTTGAAAACAGACTGGTTCAGACTTGATTCGCCTTGAGATAGAAAATTGCGACTGAGGAAGTCTTCCTGTACGTTCTCAACTACACTGATATGCACTGCTGAGATCGAGGCACATTCTTTTTCTGCTTATAGGAGGATCTTCAGGGCTTCTTGCATCAGACTTCTGCACCTTGTCCGCCCCTGTCTGTTCATATAAGAGACCACCGTTTTGTTATCCGTCATAATTCTGAGATATTTTCTTATTATTTTTGGAAGGACCGACTTCCCAGCTAGCTAGGCCTACCTCTGTTAGCTCTTTTAGGTTGGAGGATACCCTTTTTAGGGCGTCTTCCCAACGACCCTGTATGGAAGTTTCCTGAATATGAGCCCCATACCCCCAAGGGCTTGCATCAGTTGTTAGACAAATAAGGTCCTCTAACCACCAAGGAACTCCCTGAACCAAGTTCTTTCTTTTTGACCATCATTCCAGTCTCAGGAGCATGTGGTCTGATATTCTTATTTTCTGATCTCTTTTGCCAGAGAGAAAGTATCTCCCATTGGAGAACCCTTAAATGCAGTTGTGCCCATTTTACCGCCAGGATACATGAATGGGTTATTGTGCATTCCCTGGGGCCTACTTACTCCACATAAAAACTCCCCCTTTTTACCCCCCCAACCTCTCACGCCCCTTAAATGAATACACACAGTCCGAGTTGGATTAAATCGGCCACAGCAGCCGTTTATTATTATAAATATATAACAATAACTTTTTCCATACCCCCTGACGAGGGAGGTCATAGAAGCCCCAAATTTCTCACATATATGTATAAATACGCCAACCCGGCACTTCCATCTTGCCTCCAGCCGCAAAACTCCAGCTCAGAGACACCAACTGATGGACGCCTCTCTGAACGAACCAAAAATGCCCCAATTATGAGAGTCCAGCTCCCCCTCCTGGGGGGCCCTTCCATTTTCCACACCATTCAAGACCACCAGCTTCTATGACCTTTCCCCGCCACGACTGCCGCAACATCACGACTCACCACCATCATCCTCCTCCCCACAGAACACCCAAAAACAGGGCGGGTGGGAGGGAGATGTCCACTCTCCTGCTTCTCTTCTCCCGAAATGGCGCCGGTCCGTTGGCTCCGCCCCCTCTTGAAGCTTCTATGACCTTCCCCCGCCAACAACACGCGGCTTGACTCCTTCCCTCAAGCCCGCGCGTTCCTCCACATGCAAAGCGCCCTCTCAATGCCTCCCTGCAGGCCCAAAGACCACAAGTCAATCCCCACCGCGTTCAAATCAACACCATCAGCCCTCCAAAATCCTCCTGTACCCGCCTCCAACTTCACATGCCGAACCACCACCGCCCCATTCCTGGACGCAAACTTACCCACCGCCCTGTTCACCTTCACCCTTGTCTTATCCACCCTCTTAAACGACCTGGCCTCTCGCCATGACTGTCTATACACCATATCCGACCAAACCGTGATCATCCCAGGAAACAAGGACCACAAGCGCAACAAGTCAAACTTGGTATCCTTGATCAAATCCCGACAAGACCTCACCCCCAAGTCATTACCACCCACATGCAGCACCAGAATATCTGGGGCCCTATCCAACCTCGCATGCCTATGAACCTCACCCATCACACTCCCCCACAACATTCCCCTGCGTCCAATCCATCTCACCACCGCCTCATCCCGTCCTATCCCCAACTGCCGCCCGTTGGGCCTCACATCCGACCGCAAAGCACACCAAAAAACGAACGAATGTCCCAGGATCCAGACTAACGCCACCTTACGACCTGCAACAAGAAAAACGAGAATGAAAACACAAACAAAACCACTGCGCCGTCCAACCCCAACTCACAAGCCCCCCCAGACGCACATACGACTTAAAACGGGCCGACTCCCACCGCCCAATCTTCTTAATCACCTCGTCCCCCAACCCCAATCTGGCAGCCTCCATCGCCGCCCCAATACGAAAGGAATGACCCGTAAAGCCACTAGAGTCCATTCCCAGCACCGCCATACACTTCTTGAATACCGCCACAAATTGGAACCTTGACAAAAAAGAACCATCCTGATGCCTCAACAATGTACCCCCCCCACCCAACCCTTCCCCCGCCCTATATACCCTCAAACAATTTACTGGACAAACCAAGCACCCTGCCACTGCATACAGACACACATTCCGACCCCTTCCTTCCCTGTCTGTCTTAGATACCCTAATCCGTACAACCTCGTACAAATCCACATCATCACTCGCCAAACCGCCCCCACACACCGTACTCTTACTCACCAGCTCCCCCAGCCGGAAAGCCCCGAAAAAGGCCAAAGCGAATGCAAGCCTAAATAAACGGACCTCACTCTCCGAGCTACAAACCGACTCCACACAAACCACCACTCTCAACAGCAACTCAAAGGACACCGGCCTCTGACCGCCCGCCTCCCGGCCCCCACGTCGAAAGCCCTTCAGTACCTGCTTAACCAATAATGATTTGGTAACATCCGGAAGGCCCCTCAACCTAAAACCAAAAACTAAACCAGCCAAAAACCGGTTAACCCTTGCCACTGACCAACCCTCCTCTACCACGTGCCCCAAAAACAACACCAATGGGATCTCCCCCCCATCAACACCAACCCCAATACTCACACACCACTGCTCCCAAGAACGCCACGCCTTACCATAGTCAGACCAAGTACCTTCACTCAAAGACCTCCTAAACGAATCCGCTATAGTACCTCCAATAGGTCCCAGAGCCACGCCGGGCACTCCAGACCCTCCTCCTCCGCCTCTGGAGCCAGCTGACGAAAACGCTCCCACTGCAAACGAGAAAGAGAGTCAGCCACCCCGTTATGAACACCCGGCACATGCACCGCCACAACCCATGTGTTCAGCGGCAAACACATCAGCACCAAGTGCTGCAATAACCTAACTACAGGAGGCGAAGATGCAGGCAGACTATTAACGGCCTGCACAACACCCAAGTTATCGCAATTCCACCTCACTTTCCTATCCTTGAACTTGCCCCCCCCCCCCACAGCACCACCGCCAGCACTATCGGGAACAATTCAAGCAACGCCACGTTCCTAACCCAATCCCTCTCAAACCAACTCACCGGCCATTCACCCGCACACCACTGTCCTTCACAATACACACCAAAACCCCATGACCAACGTCCTGCCATTAAATTGTCCCAAAAACCCGTCCCAAACCTCCAAGTCCTTCCTCAATTCCTTCCCCAGCTGAATAAAGTTGTGACCCGACACCACACCTGCCGTCGCCGCCGCCAACCTCCTACAAAATATTCTGCCCATCGGAATAATCATACAAGCAAAATTCAACTTCCCTAACAAGGATTGCAACTCCTTCAAATGAATCTACGGCCCCACCCTCGCCGACTGCACTGCAGCCCTCATATCAACCAATTTGTCCTCAAGTAACCTACGCTCCATCCGAACCGTATCCAGCACTATGCCTAAAAAACACAACTCTGTAGTGGGGCCAACCGTCTTTTCTGCCGACAACGGCACCCCGAACTCCCTAAACACCGACTGCAACGAGGCCAACGGCAACCTACACACCCCGGAACCCGCCGGCCCCAAACAAAGGAAGTCATCCAAATAATGAATGAGCGACTGACACCCCGCCACATCCTTCACCACCCATTCCAAGAAGGAGCTAAACTTCTCAAAATAAGCGCAAGAGATCGAACACCCCATCGGCAAACAACCGTCCACAAAATACCCCCCCCTCCCAAAAACATCCCAATAAGCGCAAACTATCCGGATGAACCGGCAATAAGCGAAACGCGGCCTCAATGTCCGCCTTTGCCAACAGCGCACCCGGTCCCAACTCCCTAACCCAACTAACCGCCGTATCAAACGAGGTGTAAACAACCGAACACAATTCCGGATCAATCCCATCATTCACCGACGACCCCTTTGGGAAAGATAAATGGTGAATCAGCCGAAAAGCATTCGCCTCCTTCTTCGGAGAAACCACCCAGTTCACCCCCAACGGAGAAACCACCAAGTTCCCCAAAGGTAACTCCACAAACGGCCCGTACATTCTCCCCAAACTCACCTCCTTAGCTAGCTTCTGAGACACCACTTCCGGGTGCATCAAAGCCGACCTCAAATTCTTACCTCTTCCACCCCCCGCATCCTCATGACAAGACGGAATCACAAACCCCTCCTCAAACCCCCTCCGCAACAGCTCCGTTCCCACCCTATCAGGGTACCTACTTAAATACGGCCCCATCGCGTCCACCCTGACCGGAGGTCCGCCCCTTTTCCAACCGTCTCTCCCCCCCCTCGGCCTATAGCCCCCGGAAACACGTGACTCCCCCCGCACCCCGAACACTTGTGCTTAAACTTACATTTCTGACCGAACTTGCAACTCCCCTCATTGAACAAAAAGCACAAGCCCTTTGCCGAGGCAGCGGCAAAACCTGACTGCCCCGCCCCTCCCCCCCCTGCTCCACACAAAAAGGCTGTCTCTGTCTACCAGCCCCCATCACCCTCATCCACAGCCCTATGTCTTTATGGTCCCACCGCATACCGGAGTGGACCGCCTTCCTCTGACAAAACTGTTCGTCATACCGCAACCACCCGTATCCTCCATAAACACGATAAGCCTCCCCTATCGCATCCATGTAACAAAACAGAGGCGAACAACTATCTTGCGCCTTCTCCCCGATCACACTTGCCAAAATAGCAAATGCCTGAAGCCAATTGCTAAACGTACCGGGTATCAGCCTATAGCGTCTCTTCTCTTCCTCCTCCTTCTTCCCCAAATACTTCCTAACCACATCCAAATTAAAGCGCTCCAACGGGAGCAGCGAGAAAATATCCACGTATTCCCCCTTCCAAATGCGCCCCCAACGGGCTCACAAAGCACACATACACCTCGCCCTTTGCCACATCATCAACCCTCGGCCTGTCTTCCTCACCGCCAACCTGAGTCTGCACTGAAACCCCCCTCCCCCACACCCCGGGGCCCACCCCCCCCCAAAACCTGCCCAGATCCCCCAGCCACCGCTTCAACCTCGCTTCCCCTCCCCAATCCCCAAGCTTGCAAAGGCCCTGCCCCGCCTTGCCCTAAACCATCCAATCCGCACAGTAACCGCCCCAAACCACCAAATAAATCAGCCTGACCACCCCCACTGGCCCACACCTTGCAATAATGTAAACAGTGTCCCCAAGGTTGCCTCACCTGGCTGCCCGGGTGCTGTGAACCCCGCAGCCGTTGATCCGGATTCCCGCCGCTCCACTTCCGATCGCACCATCCTGGACCCCGCTTCTGGTAACCGTCCACTGCAGCCGGGCGACCAAGCACTCTCAGGGCTGGCCGCGTCTTGTTCAGCCCCGGCCATCTGCTCACTCGACTCTTCATTAAGACCAGCCGCCGGCTGTCCGTCATCCATAAGGGGCCTGTGCACCCGTTCTGCCTCCCGGTGCACAGCCCCGCAGACCATTGCTCCACTCGCTCTCCCATGTCGAGCAGGCCTCCCCCCAGGCCTAGGAGGGGAGCCTGCAGTACCTGGTCCCGCATTCCCACCGTCTGCAGCCGCACGCGATGAAGAGGGCCGCCCCCCTCCCTTCACTGAGTCCCGCCGTGCATGTGGATTCCTCCCGAGCCGTGAGGACTTAGGGAGGGGTTGAGAGTTTCCCCCAGTGCCCGGAGGGTCCCTAGAGGGGCTCCTAACTCGGCGCTGGACTCTGGGGGTGTCCTCCTCAATCAGGCGCGCCGGCGGCCTAGCCCGCCGCGGCCGTTTTTCCTCTGACGGCGGGCAAACTGCACCCGCCGCCTCCCCCTGTAACAAGCCGGCTACCTGGTCTTTAAGCCAGCCTTGACCACGGACCTCCGCCGCTGCCCGCAGCCTCTCAAGGACTTCCTCGACACTTGACATGGTAAGCTGGGAGCTGGCAGGATGCCGAGATGTCCGCTCTCTTGCTCCTCTTCTCCCGAAATGGCGCCGGTCCGTTGGCTACGCCACCCTCTTGAAGCTCCGCCCCCACCATGCGCGACTCCCTATCCTAACCCTTCCTAGCCACTCCTTGGCCCCGGAGCCCAAAACCCCTCATGCAGGCCTACCTCCAGCGTCCGGCCTTTCTATACATGAGGCCAGTGTCAGTTTATGTGTGAATAACTTTAAAACACTTTTACTTATCCAGGCCGTTCTGAGATTGTTTTTTCGTCCCATATTGTACTTCATGACACTGGTAAAATGAAGTCAAAAAAATTATTATTTTTTTTGCACAAAAAAATACATAATTTACCCAAAATTTTGAAAAATTAGCAAGTTTCAAAGTTTCAGTTTCTCTACTCCTGTAATACATAGTAATACCCCCCAAAATTGTGATGACTTTACATTCCCCATATGTTTACTTCATGTTTGGATCATTTTTGGAATTACATTTTATTTTTTGGGGACGTTACAAGGCTTAGAAGTTTAGAAGCATTTTTCGGAAAATTTCCAAAACCCATTTTTTAAGGACCAGTTCAGGTCTGAAGTCACTTTGTGAGGCTTACATAATTGAAACCACCCATAAATGACCCCATTCTATAAACTACACCCCTCAAGGTATTCAAAACTAATTTTACAAATTTCGTTAACCCTTTAGGTGTTGCACAAGAGTTATTGACAAATGGGGATGAAATTTGAGAATTTCATTTTTTTGCCTAATTTTCCATTTTAACCCATTTTTCCCACTAACAAAGCAAGGGTTAACAGCCAAATAAGACTGTATCTTTATTGCCCCTGACTCTGCCGTTTACAGAAACACCCCATATGTGGCCGTAAACTACTGTACGGCCACACAGCGGGGCGTAGAGTGAAAGGTGCGCCGTATGGTTTTTGGAAGCCAGATTTTGCTGGACTGTTTTTTTGACACCATGTCCCATTTGAAGCCCCCTCATGCACCCCTAGAGTAGAAACTCTATAAAAGTGAACCCATCTAAGAAACTACACCCCTCAAGGTATTCAAAACTGATTTTACAAACTTTGTTAACCCTTTAGGTGTTGCACAAGATATAATGGAAAATAGAGATACAATTTCAAAATTTCACTTTTTTGGCAGATTTTCCATTTTAATATTTTTTTTTCAGGTACGATCATGTGCTATTGTTATAGAGCAGGTTCCTACGGACGTGGCAATACCTAATATGTCTACCTTTTTTTAATTTATCTAGGTTTTACACAATAATATCATTTTTGAAACAAAAAAAATCATGTTTTAGTGTCTCTATAGTCTGAGGGCCATAGTTTTTTCAGTTTTTAGGCGATTGTCTCAGGTTGGGTATCATTTTTGCGGGATGAGATGACGGTTAGATTGGTACTATTTTGGGGTGCATATGACTTTTTGATCGCTTGCTATTACACTATTTGTGATGTACGGTAACAAAAAAATTGCTTTTTTGACACCGTTTTTATTTAATTTTTTTTTACAGTGTTCACCTGAGGGGTTAGGTCATGTGGTATTTTTATAGAGCAGGTTCTTACGGACGTGGCAATACCTAATATGTCTACCTTTTTTAAATTTATCTAGGTTTTACACAATAATATCATTTTTGAAACAAAAAAAAATCATGTTTTAGTGTCTCCATAGTCTGAGAGCCATAGTTTTTTCAGTTTTTACGCGATTGTCTCTGGTTGGGTATCATTTTTGCGGGATGAGATGACGGTTAGATTGGTACTATTTTGGGGTGCATATGACTTTTTGATCGCTTGCTATTACACTTTTTGTGATGTAAGGTAACAAAAAAATTGCTTTTTTGACACCGTTTTTAATTTTATTTTTTTACAGTATTCACCTGAGGGGTTAGGTCATGTGGTATTTTTATAGAGCAGGTTCTTACGGACGTGGCAATACCTAATATGTCTACCTTTTTTTAATTTATCTAGGTTTTACACAATAATATCATTTTTGAAACAAAAAAAAATCATGTTTTAGTGTCTCCATAGTCTGAGAGCCATAGTTTTTTCAGTTTTTAGGCAATTGTCTCATGTAGGGACTCATTTTTTTGCGGGATGAGGTGACGGTTTGATTGGCACTATTTTGGCGTACATGCAAATTTTTTGATCACTTTTATTATCTTTTTGGGGAAGTAAGGTGGGCAAAATTTCAATTTCCTCATAGTTTTTATTTTTTTGGCGTTCACCGTGCGGGGAAGGTAACATAATTGTTTTATAGATCAGGTCGTTACGGACGCAGCGATACCTAATATGTGTAGTGTATTATATTTTTGTAATTTTTATTCAGTGATAAATGTTTTTTTTTCTCTTTTACTATTTTCACTTTTTTTTTTACATTTTTTTGACCCAGACCCACTTGGTTCTTGAAGATTCAGTGGGTCTGATGTCTGTATAATACAGTACAGTACAATATACTTTACAGTACTGTACTGTATTTTACTTACAGTTTGCCTGAACAGATCTATGCCTTCAGAATAGATCTGAGAAGGCATCCTGTTGCCATGGGAACCTTCCCCGTCTGTCACAACTGCGCAGACGGGGAAGGGTGAGGACTGGGGTGTCGGGGGGCTGTCTGGGGGCTCTCTCCCTCTCCCATCGGGGGGCTGCAAAGGCACAGCAGCCCCCTGATCGGAGAGGGAGGGAGCTCCCTGTGCTGTTAACCTTTTCCATACAGCGGTCCGTACGGACCGCTGTATGGAAAGGGTTAAACGGCTGACATCGCATCAACGATGTCAGCCGTTTATACCAGAGTGCCAGCAATGTGCTGGCACCCTGGTATACCCACTAGAAACCAACGATTATTGAAGGGGAGGCGGGCAGGGGATCGCGATCCCGCCTGCCGCACCGCCCGCAACCCTCCCCCTGCACCACCCGCCCACATAATACCGTTCAGGGGTGCAGGGGGGGGGGGTAAAAAAAACTCAGGGACCGCAGGGGTCAGAAACTACATAAAGCGCTGCAAACCGCAGGTCTGAATTGACCTGCGGTTTGAAGCGATCGCCGATACGAGGGGGGTCACAGGACCCCCCTCGGCATTGACCCTGGGTGCCTGACTGTGTGTAACAGCCGGCACTCAGCGCTGTCACCATGTCTGCAGACCTGGTGACAGTTTAATGCCAGGACGAGTATACTCGTCATGGAGCACTAAGTAGCAGTGCTCCATGACGAGTATACTCGTCATAGGTCGGGAAGGGGTTTTAAAGTTTTAAGGTTTATTAATGTTCAGAAGGAACCATCATCTTTTTTAACCAAAAACAGGGGAGAGTAAAATCCTTTGCCTTCTTCTCCTTCTGGTAACCGGACTAAAACTGATTTTTCTACTAATTTTAGTAGTTCCTCTTCCATCACAGAATTTGGCCTCATGCACACGACCGTTGTGTGCAACTGTGGCCGTTGTTCCGTTTTCCGTGATTTTCTGCGGACTCATTGACTTTCAATGGGTCCATTGAAAACTCGGAAAATGCACCGTTGTTCATCAGCGGCCGTGGTCCGTGTTTGCTGTCCGTCAAAAAAATAGGACCTGCCCTATTTTTTTGACGGACAACGGTTAACGGACCCATTCAAGTCAATGGGTCCGTGAAAGAACACGGATGCACACAAGATTGGCATCCGCGTCCGTGATCGTAGGTTACTTTCATACAGACGGATCCGAAGATCCGTCTGCATAAAAGCTTTTTCAGAGCTGAGTTCAAGAAACGTTTTCAAGAAAATCTACAGTACGTCCAGTTGCCTTGATGTATTCTTTACAGATATAACGTCTGCATAAAAGCTTTGTCAGAGCTGAGTTTTCACTTCGTAAAAAATCAGATCCGACAGTATATTCTAACACAGAGGCGTTCCCATAGTGATGGGGACGCTTCTAGTTAGAATATACTACGAACTGTGTACATGACTGCCCCCTGCTGCCTGGCAGCACCCGATCTCTTACAGGGGGCTGTGATCCGTAAAATTAACCCCTCAGGTGCCGCACCTCAGGGGTTAATTGTGCATATCATAGCCCCCTATAAGAGATCAGGGGCTGCTAGGCAGCAGGGGGCAGACCATCTCCCTCCCCAGTTTTAATTTCATTGGTGGCCAGTGCGCCCCCCCCTCCCTCTATTGTATTAACTCATTGGTGGCCACTGTGCGGCCTCCCCCCAGCCCCCCCACCCTCTATTGTATTAACTCATTGGTGGCCAGTGCGGCCCCGCCTCCCTCTATTGTATTAACTCATTGGTGGCCAGTGCGGCCCCACCGCCCTCTATTGTATTAACTCATTGGTGGCCAGTGTGCGGCCTCCCCCCGGCCCCCCCTCCCTCCCTCTATAGTATTAACTCATTGGTGGCCAGTGTGCGGCCTCCCCCCAGCCCCCCCCTCCCTCTATTGTATTAACTTATTGGTGGCCAGTGTGCGGCCCCCCTCCCTCTATTGAATTAACTCATTGGTGGCCAGTGCGCGGCCTCCCCCCGATCATTGGTGGCAGCGGAGAGTTCCGATCAGAGTCCCAGTTTAATCGCTGGGGCTCCGATCGGTAACCATGGCAACCAGGATGCTACTGCAGTCCTGGTTGCCATGGTGACTTAGCAATATTAGAAGCAACATACTTACCTGCTGCGCTGTCTGTGACCGTCCGGGAGCTCCTCCTACTGGTAAGTGACAGATCATTAAGCAATGCGCCGCACAGACCTGTCACTTACCAGTAGGAGGAGCTCCCGGCCGGTCACAGACAGCGCCGCAGGTAAGTATAATGCTTCTAATATTGCTAAGTAACCATGGCAACCAGGACTGCAGTAGCATCCTGGTTGCCATGGTTACCGATCGGAGCCCCAGCGATTAAACTGTGACTCAGATCGGAACTCTCTGCTGCCACCAATGATGGGGGGGGGGGGGCGCACACTGGCCACCAATGAGTTAATACAATAGAAGGAGGGAGGGGGGGCCGGGGGAGGCTGCAAACTGGCCACCAATGAGTTAATACAATAGAAGGAGGGAGGGGGGCCGCACAC